>NC_142757.1:30894970-31049768 GCF_054948205.1 Urtica dioica subsp. dioica
AGTTGTTCGTTTTTAAGGATCTACCTTTTGTTGTTTCAAAAACGTTTAGTAGTTATAACTACTTTGATCCAATGTCAACAAGTCAACGGAACATGCTCCTCAAATGACAGTTCATATTATTTTATATAAGATCCCAAATGAACTGGTTCGTGGTATCAGAGAGAAGAGCAACATCGTTGCCAATGTCACTTCTCAAGGGTTCATTCCCTTAAGTACAAAATAGCTTCTACAAAGCTTGAACACATTCATTGTTCAATTTATAGATCTCTCTATTCCTTCAAGTTAATTGCTTGACAGACTGATCTTCTAAAACTGGGTTTTATGACTTAAGACAAGTTAGTTTGATTTTTATTATATAAAGGATTAAGCTATCTTTAATTTCGTACAATAGTGACAAGATTCTAATTAAAGATGCTCCCATTTATTAATTGATTATTTATGGCAAGTCAATAATTAATTACACTTCCATTCATATTATTGTCATGATAGTAATACTAATCCATTTTAAAGGATTCCATCATAAATGATGGTGACAGTTCTGTGAAGGACATTGCTATCATTGTATTGTTCAATAATTGCGAGATTCTTATAAAGATACTCTCATTTAATGCCTTGAACAATCATAGCTAGAATCCTCTAAAGGATGCTCCCACTCAATTATATGATTCCAGTGACTAGCATCCAACCAAGGATGCTCCATCTCAATTAATTCTTGTGACCAGGTTCCGTTCATGGAAGCTCCCACTAAGTTATTGAACCTGAGTGTCTAGGTTCTCTTAAAAGATCCTCTCACTTAGTCAATGTATCATCAACAGTAACTATAAAGTTGTGTTACTTTATAATCTTTTAATCACACAAATTTGTCAATATGAGATAATTATTTAGAAACTACCAGAGTTCTAAATAGTTCTTATTATGTCAAAACACATTTATTATAGCAATTTTAATAAATCAATAAAGGCTAGTTAAAATTCTAACAGAGATTATTAGCTCGGATAATATATTATTGTGCAACTATATAGTTAATGAACGAAAACACGTGTCTTTTATTTTCTATATTCAAATTTAAGACTTAAGCATTCATGCAAATATCAATATCATAAAAGCAATTTAAGGCATTCATAGAACGAGTAGAGAAATATTTAATGACACAACATTTGTTCATAAATAATGCAATAAAACATAAAGAAAGAAAAGATTCATCTTATCTAGAATAGTCTTAAACGACTACAGTCCAGAAAATCTCGGATTATAAGTGACACATCCCATGTTCAAAAATAAATCCAAAAATGAAAGTAATAAAACTAGCGAGATTTTTTTTTAGATCTTCAACTGGAGCATGAGCTTCTCTACAATTCGGGCTTAAATCTGACATTGTTCAGGAAGCTCTCCAACACCAATGTGTTCCTCCAGATCTACTCTGCAACAAGAAAATAAGTATGCTCATGAATAATTATCCTCAAAAACTATTTTAGGATATCATGAATTTTAAGGTATTATACCAGTATTCTTCTTGTCATTTTCAAGCTCGGCCAAGTACAAAGGGCAATGCCTTCTCCAATGGCCTTCAGTGTCGCAGTGGTGTCACTTGCCCACCATTTCACGCTTCTTTTCTTTTCCTTTTCCACTTCTCTTGAAGTTTCTCTTTTCCTTGTTAGCGGGACCTCTCGCTTTCGAAGTTCTAGGAAGTGCCTTTGATGGCCCAACACCAGAAGTCAACCTCTTCTTGGCTTTCGGCAAAGAACTTTTGTCAACATATAGAGCCGACCCTTTGTTCTTTCCTTGTCGAGTGATAGACTCAAAAGTCTATAACTCATTCAACACCTGAGGCAGTCCATATGTCAATTTATTCATAATATAGTTTGATGTGAACTGTATGAAGTCATTCGAAAGGAAATTCAGGATAATTCCCACCCGAGTGACCTCATCCATCATAGCCCCATGAAGTTTAGCTTCTGTGAAGTAGTTAGTCATCTTCACGACGGGATTCCTCACAGGTGTCCCCACAATCATCCTAGTGCTAGTGCACTTACGAGTGAGTTCAATGCGGGCTTGCTCGCTCTGCATCCCAAACATTTCCTGCAGCGAGTCAAGGATCTCCGCATTAGTCTCATTTCCTTCCAACTTTGTTTGCAACTCATTAGATATACTCGCGAGCATGTAGGAGATGGCTTTGTTGTTAGTCATGTTACACCTATCATACTCTTCCCTTTGAACTCGAGAAGCAGTAGAATTAGGAAAGGCGGGTTTCTCTTCAGTGAGGATAAAGCGAATGTCTTCACTCACTAGCACAATATTCATGTTAGACTTCCGTTTCAGGAAGCTTTCACAGTCAGGACGTCTTTCGACAACAGGGCCATAATAGGGTTCGACATGATTACTAAAACATTAAAGTACATATATATCAACAATATGAAAAGAAACAAGCTATCAATAATATTTAGGAAAATAAAAACATAATACAACCAAGCACGGGGTAAAATACTAAATAAAAGAACCCAATTTTCATATTCCACGATAATCCACCAATAGCCACAGTCCGTCCCACTATGGTGGTGTAACGAAGTGCACCTAGTGAAAATGAGAACCATCTCAAATTAATGAACAATCAAGGTTCATGTACACTTCATAACTATGTTCACTAACTACCAATAATTAGGAATCTTCAACCAGATGAGCAACCACCGGTTGGATTCATGCATGAGTCGACCCAACAGTTCGACGGAAAAAGTCTAGCCCAAACGCACTGACTTAGCAAGTACACGCCTGATTCAACCCTCCCGCCTATCGTCAGAGACAAAACCTTGGTATTGGAATCAGAAAAGCATGTCCTTAGGAACAGATCACCATGTTTTAAACAAACCGCCAATCAAGCAGGGATCTTTATCCTCACGGTGTTGTGGCAATGTTGGAGGCCTATGACTAAATATACTTTCATTATTTTAATTTTCTCCTAGCATTAACATTAATCTAGGTGATACACTTGAATTAACTAAATCATATTAAAAACTCGAGTATTACTAAGCTACCCTTAAAAACATAAGTTTCGATATAGCTTAGTGATTAGGCATTCGTGACATTCTAGTCTTGATTATCCTAATAGTATTCCTTCACGGAAAAGCTTCCAGCGAGGAAGGAAGACATCGTCTTTAAATAACCCCCAAGCTTAGAGTCTTATCGGCTTGGTGACAATGCTCTCCGATCCGTTCAACTCATTTATTAAAACTATCCTAATCCAATTAGATAATTTAATTTAATAAATGAAATCCCATGATAAGCACAACCCACGAAAAACAATTTCTAAGTTATAGCTAATAAGCATGGCATAAGCAATTAAATAAACAAGCACGAGCAAGCAAGTATGATTTGATTCGGTTTGATCGTTTCCTATTTGATTCTTTAATCAATACTAACTAGATGAACCTAATCACATTAGTTCATGGATTCATATTGAGCACATTCCTATATCTCACTTGAAAAGTAAATCAATTATTTATTTTTCTTAATTTTTCCCAAAAATAATTTATTGAATAAGTCCAATTCAAATGTCCTTTAGAAAAATAAATCGATATCAAAATAACTAAATTTTCAATGTTTTAAATAAAACTTATTAGGGCCCGGCCCATATAATTATTTTAAATAAAACTTCAAAAAACTAATTTTTCGGTAATTTTTTTATTTCGATTGGGCCCACCTGGCTAACGGGCTGTGACCTAGTCAAATTCTTGAGCCCACTTTCCAAGGTAGGGTTCAACAAGTTAGCTCGGACCATGACCCATGAGGGCATCATGGCTGAGAGGTCATAATGCTAGGGGGCGGCCTTTTTGACAAGATTGTCAAAAAATTGCGTCTCGTCGTCAAAGCGTTATAATCCTTCCGTCGTGGTGGCTCTCCTTCGGACCATCATGTCTTCTCGCAGTGGGTAAGCGTCTCGCCAAATTTCATGACCATCGGATTAAAACAAGTATAATAATGAAAATTACAAAAAACCTATACCCTTTGAATTTTGAGTTCAACAAAGAAATCTAGAAAACGAGAATAAAAAAATCTTCGATCAACCCACGAATCACAATTCACATAATCATATATTGAATTGTATGAATTTCATATCACAATATAAATCCATTCAAACCATATAAAAAAAATTAATTACTAGAACAAATCAATTAAATAACGCAAATCAACTAGCTTTGATACCATCTGGTGATCATTGCACCTCAAACAACAATTTAAATGCGAAAATATTAATTACGCTATCATAAGCTAATTAAAACATGGTTATTAATTAAACAAGATCTAGATTTACGTTATTTAATGAGAGCAAACGCAATATATCAAGTAACCAATAAATTTAATGACAAGTTCAGAAGACTTACAAATTTGGACTCACGTACCGAACCTTCAAGCTTTCACAATCCGTCTTCAGTCTATAAAAGACTCCTCACGATCAGACCTTCAGGATGACTCTGAAACTCTCAGATTCCTTCTCGTTGTGTTGGTGACACCGTAGTCTTTCGAAACGTAATCTTCGAGGAAGATAAGACTAATGAGTGGGCAACGATTCTTATCTCACTTAGATTTGAAACGAGGTGTTTCAGATCTTTCTCTCTTATTTCTAAGAATGGAATTGAAGAAATTCCGAGGGGAAGAGGAAGAAAGAGGATCGGCCACACCAAGAGGGGAGGGTTGGCCGTTTTTTTTTTGTAGCAAAATTAGGTCAAAAACTGATTCTTTTTTCTTCTCATGAACCCCCTATTTATAGCAGTTAAAATGAGATATTCTAGAATATATTATTTCCTTTTATTGTGTTGACACTAGTGGATTTAATCTCAGCCCTTGGATCTCATTTCACGAATTCTACTTTTTCTCTCATCCATCAGATCCGTATCTAGGATTTTATTTTATATGATAATATAAAATATTTTATTTGTTGAGAGAATATATGAAAATATTTCTCCTAAATATTCTCCTAAATATAAGGAGAGAATATATGACAATAACTAATTTCCTATATTTTCTCTCCTTTATTATAGGAACAAATAAAGAAAATAAATTGGTATAATACCAGTATAAAAAAATCGCCCAACTCCTGGCATAGAGGTGACAAATTTTTTCTTCAGCACAAGGCCCGGCCTAAAAATCCAAAATTATTTATTTACTTGATCCAACAATAAATAAATAACTTACTAATTGATTGTTTACTTGATCCAACAATAAATAAACAATTCTACTATAAATAGTTATTTGATTCCGCAATACCCGTTTTTCAGAATTAATGATGTCAATCACAATTACAGCAAGTGAGACTATAACAATAAAACCATTATTTTATGAACGTTCTTATCCACCTTTATCGAAGCCGAATAGGGGACTATGGACCTAGTTTTTGAAGCTTAACAAACTCGATCAAAAGATGAAATAGTCCTTTCTCTATTTTGTCTAATCTTGGTCAGTACTCCACCGTGTATGCCAAGACTGAACTCTCCCATAATACTATAATTATATTTACTCATTGTGACGAGTGTCCACTGATTTAGTCAGTACGTGATCATGATCCTCCAGGTTCAATCCGTATTGAGATAGTTCAGTTTTTTCCGTTATACCTTTCTCGTTACATATATACTCTAAGCACAGTTGCTTCCCCAACGAAAGATTCTTCCGAACGTAAGCCAACTTTGGAAGAGCTAGAAATCTATCGGTTCTGGAATCAACCCTTAGGTGAGCTATTTACCTTCTTTCAGGAAGGCTAGATTTCGTATCTATAAATCACTTTCTTCTACGATCATGTCCCGACTTCCCAAAACACCTATTTAGCTAGTGTTTCATTAGCCTTTAGCATGATGAAACAAAGAACCTGATAACATGACCTAGAAGTCCATGATTACTTAAGGATTTAGATCAAGCGTCACTATGACCATCATAAGCGACCTCGGCTAGTGCGTCGTAATGGTCTTTAAACGACACATCTATCCAAACCAAAGTCTGTATGGGTCGTACACTAACCAAAAGTGTAGAATACTCCAACTGAGTGATCAACCTTTACTCATGTTCTATATAGATGACTTTAGATAAGGCTTTCCAGAGGCATATCAATCATCGACCTTGTTTTAGTTCACCGCCCGAACTTGGATGCCCAGCATGCGACTCAGTTTGATACGAAGACTACGGATGATAGTTGTTATTGATTCTGAATTTTATCAGACCTCAACCCACTACTCATATTATACTAATAAAGTAACTTCTTATCTTATTAGTAATCATCATCTTCTAGTGGGCAATATTCGTAACAAACTTGCTCTGATGCAGATAATGGATAATAAAATAGACAGTGCGTAAAGTAAATGACACACAATATGTTTATTCAGTTCGGTGCAACGTCACCTACATCTGAGGGCTCTCAGCCTGTGGAAAAGATTTCACTATCAAGTATTCAAATTGTACAATGGACTTATATGAACAACACCAGAATCATTGCCCTAGAACTATTACTATAAGTGGTTACCAAAACAAGGACTCCCCCTGAATTTGAGACCCCTCTCAACTCCACTCTTCAAGCACGCTACGATGCTTGGTCAGCTTCAATGTCAACGCACGTGAGGACTTCAATCACGCAACCATAATCTCAATCTCACAGACACTCAGACTTTTGAAATAGTATTTGGAGAATTACACCTTTCTTATCAAAACAAATAGTCTGCCGATCGTGCACGTCTAGGAACCCTAAGTATTTTGATAAAGCGTCAAGAACTGCTAAGAGGGTAGCACTCGAATTTTATAACAGTCATACAATTCTGGAAGTCAATCTAGGGTTTCCTTATCCATAAACGCGTGAAGATCATCAAGGAAAGTCATCAGCGATAAGATCTAGAAAAACAGGAAACTTGCCAGAATTACAGTCTGGAAGTCAATCTGTGTTTTTAGAGCATATTCATTTCTTCTCTATGCACGCTAGTTCTCATCATATGACTTGGTCAAATCTTATTTGTATTGATCCGTTTGATATTTCCATCGATTAGTGTCACGACCCGCAGGACACCCTTCGCCCTCGGATCGCGACCTTTACCTATACTCATATACTATCAACTCATTCATTATTTATAAACCACATTTTATGAAAAGAGTAGCATTGAAGTCATGAGTAGTTTGTAGAAAAATACGGTAAAAATTTTCTTTTCTTTTTAAAATTCTTTACAAACTAATTATGACCGCTATTCATAAACACGGCCTAGGCCTTCGGCGCGTGTTTAAATTTTACAAAACTTTAAGAAAATACTTACTTAATATTAAATGGACTAGAAACAGGGTTCAAACCGGTTTTAAAGAAAATATAACATTACATGTCTTTCCTGCATGTATCCGTCCTTGCCGCAGGTCTTCATGAGATCTACGTTGACTAGCACTTCCGCTTCGCCTGAGCTTCCTTCATCTACAGGGAGGGGGTATTGTGGGGTGAGTCACACCGACTCAGTAAGCAGGATATCTAACCTAGTGCTACATGAGATGCACAAATGCAGATGACAATAGCAGGCAACAGACTTAGAAGAATAACGATCATTCAGCATCAAAGAAATTATCTAACTGGCTAACAAGAGCAATGTCATATCGAAGTTC
This sequence comes from Urtica dioica subsp. dioica, assembly GCF_054948205.1. Lineage (NCBI taxonomy): Eukaryota > Viridiplantae > Streptophyta > Magnoliopsida > Rosales > Urticaceae > Urtica > Urtica dioica. Next base: position 30,902,582 of record NC_142757.1, read on the forward strand.
ATTCATTCATTCAGGAATCCAGCATTCTCCGGTTTCCTCAAAATCTCATCCATCTCACGCATCCCGGCGCCTTACATCAGTGGAATGGGCCCAATCGACACTTCAGTCCGCAACCGCTCATGAGAGATGAGTAAGCTATTCCGAAAACTCGAGCCTAGCTCTCGGAAAGCCGAAGTTATAATGTCTGGGATCCACTAGCACATGTAGGAGGGCCTTAACGCGCATTTGGTGGAGTGGATCAAACCCTCACCAATCTCTGGTTGCTCCAGGGTTCATATTTCCCTCAGGACAGGTAAGCCACCCGTCGACTCACCTGAAGCCACCCATCAACTTCCCATTAAATGGCCTTTGGGAATGCCACCCGCTACATTGCCGACAAAGGTTCATTACGTTTTACAGGAGCTGTCTACAGCCTACCTGTCTATCTTATTACAGGAGGAGGTCTTATCGGGATAAAACCCGTCATTAACATTATTAGTTTCACTGTATGGCTCTTTACGTATTTTAGAAGGAGTTGTCGACAGCTGTGAGGCTGGACCTTCTCCTAGAACAGTTCCTCTCGGGATTGAATCCGGAGGACACCGTCTTTCCTTCTCCTGTTGTCCTCTTCATCAGGACGAAGGGGTAAAATCTATTACAGAAGCTTAACATAGTTTAAAGGCTTCAAGGTTCTTAACCCGCTAATCGTTTAACCCTATCATTTTATTATCTTATTAAGTTAGTGGCCGAAGCCTTATTCGGTCGTCTTGTCTAACTGAGGGTTTATCTTGGTTTTAGGATTAAACGAACAAACATAAAGAATTATTCTACTAGGCACCATTCCCCTTTTGCGCCTCAAACCTAAATCCCACTTACCCGGAAAAGTTCGTCGGAGAACTTGATGAATTCCGGAGCCTCTTTGCTTTACACGCTTCTCGAGACTTTAGCACGTTTTGAAGCGTCGAGAGAAGAGTGAGATCGAGATCCACTCTTTCTTGAATTCTTTAACCTCCGGCTTCGTTGCGTACGGTAACCGGCTCTTGCTCGTCTCGATTCGATCTTTCAAAAAGCTTGAATTGAAGATGGTAATACGAACTTAAATCTTTCTCCTTCGACCTTACACCACTCCGAGAAGCTTGAAACCAAGATCCGTTCTTCGTTTCTTCTTCCCCGAGCTCTCTCTCTCTCTTTCACTTCCGATCTCCCTCTACCTCTCACTTCTGCATTTTTTTTTCCTTGTTGCTCTTATCATTTGCTAGAACCGACTTTGCTAAAGGATAGAGATGAGGAAAGTTTCGGATTTTGTAAATAAATCCCTCCTTTATTTGCAACTAACTCCTTTATTCTTATCTCTCTCTAAAATTCCTCCACAAATCATCTTTTCTTTACTCTTATTGTTGCAAATAAAGTCGTTTTCTTTAATTCCTTTCCCGGGAGATGGAAAATATGACGAGAGAATTAATCCACCAATTTCCTTTCGAACTCCTTTCACGTTGGAATTAGTTAAAGTCATCAAAATATATTTTCACTTTCACAATCCTTCTTAAATCCGGGAAAATATTCTAAAACTTTATCGACCTTAATATTCTTAATTTTCCATTCTCGATTGTTTTCTCGTTCCTTCGAGAAATTCCTTAAAATTATTTTATTCGTTCTCAAGCACTTAAATTTATTCTATCGTTCAAGTGCTCTCAAAAACCCTTTTCCTGGTATTCGGATTAGAATTTCATAATTTCTTTATTGATTTTCCAATATTCTTATGAATTTCTTCCGAAATTTCGAAATTTCACTTAAAACGTGAAACGAGAGAATATAGAGAGAATATCTCTGATAATCTGAAACGAGAGAGATTGTGAATTTTTATAATTCATTCAACAGAGAAAAGAAAATTTCCTTTATTTATCCTAGACGAGAGAGATATATACTTTCATTTATTAATTTTCAAGTGAAAATCATCCAGAGATGACGTTCAGAGAACTGGGTTGTGCGGGTCTCACAATTAGGTTTTAACCACTAATACTGGTACTTCGGTTCCCAAGACACACACACCTTTGACCTCCTCTACTGTGACTACTCAATTATCTCTCGAGATGTGGACCATCCTTCTCTGCGTCAGTCAACTCATCCTCGTAAGTTCTTCCCAACCTAGCCTATTCTTCCGATTATGCATCCTATTTTTCTATTGTCTTTTCAATATATGTCTGAGCCTGTTTCCTATAGGGAGGATGTTGTTGACCCCCTTTGGTAGACTGCTATGGCTGGGGAACTTATTTCTCTACATCAATCTACACTTGGGACTTGGTATTATAGCCATCGGGAAAGCATGCTATTTATCGTCGATGGTTTTCGGAAAACCAAAAATACTTAACTTCATGTCAAAGCCATAGAATCCCACAAAGATAGGAAAAACATGGCCCACAAATGAAAGAAAGTTAAAAGAAACGAACCACACACACGAGCATGCAGTAACAGCACGCACACGTCTCACGGTCACATACGCGTGCCGCACATGCTCATATCGCGGACCAGCGCGTGAAGGCCTCTCGCGCACACCTTGCCTTTGCCCAATCCGAATGTTGGCATACTTTTCAGCCTTCCAACATCTATAAATAGATCCCTCACCCAAGGAAAAAACATAATCAATTATTAACACTCTCTACTCGATTCTAAAGTCTTGAAATACTACCGAGGATCATTCGCACTTGATTTCACTCTATTAGAGTACGAGTCTCAAGTATTCTAAAAAAATGGTGCTCTCACCTAACTCATAGCAATCAGACTAATATTGAGCGTCGAAAGGCGTGCCGCAGGCAGCATCTATGCACCTTTCAAGCTTATTTTGTTCTTCTTCTTCTTCTCATTCTACGATGTACACTACGAACGAAGAAAGTTTTTTAAGCTAGAAGAGTGAAACTTGAGACTTTCTAGTTTCGTACACCTAGCTCAAGCGTAACTACTTGATCTGGCCTTGGGTCGACCCGCTCGAAGTCTTCAACGTTGTTCAATTTTCAGCGACAATATTTTGGGGCTAGAAGGACGGGGCTCGAAAAACAGTCACAAGCTCCTACAACAATCTTTTTCGACTTGTAAAATAGAAAACTTTCAACATAAAACTTCGATCGTGATTTTTGGAACCCATATTCCCAACACATCTGAGGAGGTGCCAACCCTCGCACCAAAAGCCCCCAATATAATCTACGCCGACAAGTGCAGAAAAATCAAGACTCGCCTCTAAAAGAGATCGCAACCCTAATTTTGGAGAAACACCCGCGAGACTTCCCCGTTGATGACCTCATGGAAAGCATCTGTTGATTGTCTGACCACCTCATGAGACAGGGAAACGACATGTCCATTATTGAGGTCCTTCTCAGCCCCACATGGCAGGCACACAGTTTCCCACTCGGGGGCTCCGATGATGAACATACCCACGTTCACGTGAACGAGGGTGATCACACCCACTCTCGCACAGACGAAAGAGATGATACTCCCGACTCTAATGCTCGGGGTCTCAATCACAACATCCCCGACATCGGGGAAGGCCCCAACAGACACCAAGTTCGACGTGAATCTCGAAGCCCCGTAGCTTTATAAAAAAATCACGCTCCCGCTCAGACACATAAATGAACTGGGCCCGAACCGCGACCCATGGACGAACTGGTGCCATAATTTTTCAACGGAAAAAACAACTATCGGAAATTATCCCATCGTTCATAGGCTTCTTGAGACAACGCTTCAACGCTCTTCAAAGACGATCGAGAAATCGAGTCCCCCATGGAAACAAGGTGGTGCATATTGCAGCCGGACTCGGCCGAAACAACGTCTCTCCTCCCCGTACGACCCTCATTGACCAGGCTTCCAACAAAAGAAGGCAAGGTGCCCCACTCGTCTTGGCTGGTCTCTCTGCAACAGATGTAGACGTGGCCATCATGCTCCAAGACTTTAGAAATGAGGTCCGCAACCTCGTGGTTGCTCAAGCCATGACCCAAGTGTTGGAATCGATCTAGGGTTTAAGAAAATAATTAACGCTTCGGTAAGCGGCGGAATTTTAAAAATTTTCTTTTACAAGTAAAAACAGTTTTTTACTAACCTAGACAAAAGAGCAAGTACATGTAATTAAAAACTATTATAAGCTAAGAAGTTTACTAACGTTTCTTGAAGCTTGATCTTTGAGAAGCTCTTAGAAAGTTGCAACGCTCGTCTCCCCTCGCAGCACGTCTCTCTTTCTTTCCTCGGCACCTCGAGCAACCACGAAGGTTTCTATCACTAAATCACTCGAGAGAAAAGGAATTAGTGAGTGGGCACTTTTAAACACTACAACTTAAAAACGAGTCTTGAAGTCGCAGAGCTAAACTCTAGGTCAAATGAGGACCTAGGTTCCAAGACAAAAATCGAAAATAAACTAGAGAGAGAGAGAGGAAGGGGCGGCCAAGTCTAGAGAGAGAAGCTCTCAATCTCTAAAACTTTGGATGAATGAAATGAGAAGAATAAGGCTCCTATTTATAGGAGAGGTCTCACCTTCAATAAGGTAGTTTCCTCTTCTATAGAATATCACATATTCATGAGCAAATATTCCTTTATTTCTCCTTTCATTTGGGCGGCCAAGAGGTTCCATGCATAGCCATGGATTTGTTTCCTCTTTTATTTAGCTTCCCTTTGACTCTACTTGGGCGCCCATATGCTTTCCTCTTGGAGAAAATTTGTTTCCTCTTTTTTCTTTTGGCAAGTATCTTAATACATTCATGCACAAAATATTCTCTCTTTCCTTGGGTATGTTGGGCGCCTATAGCCTTCTAGAAAGGGCTTCTAGAAGCTTTTCAATTTGTTCATGACAACATGAAAAAGGCCCATTAAGAATTTTCATTAAAATTCTTATAAAATGAAATTAGTCCACAAGGCCCATTTAATCTTATTATGGCCGAGTGTTACTTGTCATCAAATGACCATGTCAAAAAATTTATTGACATTCATTTCATCATATGTCTCAAAAGACAAAAATACCATTTTGACAATTTTCGTTCTTGTTTTGACTTAGCTTCCAGTTTAACTATTCCTACTCGATGTGATTCGTGACAGTGACCTCATGGACCCAAATGAACAAAGCTTGAGCTAAACACTTGGACTCAAAAGTTCACAAACCTTTTCCAAGTTTAGCTTAATGCCAACTGACTCCACTAAAGAGTTGACACTGAAAATCTCTCGGTTCAAATGAATTTATTTTCTACTCAAGAATTCAACCTAATTATGATGAGCGGATCCACTGAATATTATCTATGTTTACCCTTCATGAATGTCATCAGCTAGTCGGGATTTACTAAGTTACCATTTTACCCTTCTAGCTGTTATTTCCTCAACTCCTTTGTCGCTTGTGAATAAGTTAGAAACAATGTATTGACGAGGAGCTAACAAGTCACATTGTTTCATCCAAAAGAGTCAGGACTCAATTTGGACACTGGCCAGTTCATTTATTCACACTCCAAGGAACAAAGCATGAGGTGACATACATTGCATTTCAGCAATCTTGTACATGAATTCCATATCTATGAGAACTTCACAAAGTTACTCATGACATTCTCACAACTTAGAACTTCACCAATAGGCCTTGTTCGGAATCACATAGTGAGTCCGAACTCTGACTTTCTCAAATGAGAATACTAAGCTGTGAAATGACATGTCTCATTTCAGGATTAAGGTAAGCATGATGCAATTCATACATAGTGACTTCGAGACATAAGAGGTTAAATGGTTTGTTCTTATCTTGTCTCTAGAAGTGCACTGGTCAATTCAGTACCTTCGGAAGATACCTAGAAGAACTATAGAGTCTCCAACTCTCAATGCTTCATAACCAGACATCATAGATTCTTCTAACAATCGTACTGAGGTCAATAGTCCTTTGACCCTAAGATTGCGAATATATCGTTTTAAGCAAACTACGAAGAGTTTGTTCATGCAAATCTACATTTGTCTCTTCGTAAGTTGTTAAGTTTGTTTATGGACTAAAAGACTAAGGTTTTATCATAAAGCTTCAAACAAAGAAAGAATGAATGAACGTTTCAACTTTATTATTAAATGAATAGGCAATTACAAGCAAGAGTCTTCATGAGACTTTATTACATCAAATGTACAAAATAAAGACTACAACTCTTCTTGTGGGCACCATTGACAACAAACTCCCACTTGACTCAAAGAAGATGTGTGTAGTCCTTCATGCCTAATCCCTCACGATGTTGGTCGAAGACCTTGTTCGCTAGGGCCTTGGTGAATGGATCTGCGACGTTGTCCACCGTTGAGATCTTCTTCACTTCCACGTCTCCGCGCTGCACGATCTCTCGAATCAAATGGTATTTCCTCTCAATATGCTTAGAGCGCTTATGGCTTCTAGGTTCCTTTGAGTTAGCGACAGCCCCACTATTATCACAATAAGGGGTCATGGGCTCGTCGACGTTTGGAACAACTTCCAAATACTTAAGGAATTTTCTAAGCCATACAGCCTCTTTGGATGCTTCACAAGCAGCCACATATTCTGCTTCCATTGTGGAGTCAGCAATGCAAGATCGCTTAATAATCCTCCACACAACAGCTCCACCATTAAGGATGAACACAGATCCCGAAGTGGATTTCCTGGAATCCTTATCCGCATGAAAATCGGAGTCGGTATATCCCGTCATAGTCATGTCAGTACCTAAATATGTAAGAATCAAGTTCCTAGTTCTTCGAAGATACTTAAGAATAAGCTTAACAGCAATCCAGTGCTTGGGTCCAGGGTTGGATTGAAAACGGCTAACTACGCCAACTGTTAAGTAGATACCATGTCTAGTGCAAAGCATAGCATACATGAGGCTTCCTACGGTAGAGGCGTAAGGAATTTTCCTCATGTCTTCAATATCTTGTGTAGTCTTGGGAGACTGGTCCTTAAAGAGTGAAACTCCATGCCTAAAGGGTGTTTGGCCCTTATTGGAGTCTTGCATCGAGAAGCGATCCATTACCTTATCAATATAAGATGCTTGAAAGAGCGACAGGGTCCGGTTTTTCCTATCTCAAAAGATTTGGATCCCCAGAATGTACGCGGCTTTTCCTAGATCCTTCATATCGAATTGCTTTGCCAGCCAGACCTTAACCTCAGATAACTTACCCACATCATTACCAATGAGTAGTATATCATCGACATATAGTACCAGAAACACAACTTTACCTTCGTGTATTAACTTGTAAACACAAGGCTCATCTATTGACTGTTCAAAGCCAAAGCTCTTTACAGTTTCATCGAATCTAATATTCCATGACCTAGATGCTTGCTTTAATCCATAAATGGACTTAAGCAACTCACAAACCTTGGTATCTTGACCTTCTTCCACGAAACCGTCTGGTTGAGCCATGTAAATGCGCTCGTCAAGATTGCCATTCAGAAAGGCTGTCTTGACATCCATTTGCCAGATCTCATAGTCGAGAGCTGCAGCTATGGATATGAGTATGCGGATGGATTTAAGCATCGCGACTGGCAAGAAGGTTTCTTCATAGTCAATCCCTTCTTGTTGGGTATAACCCTTCGCCACAAGTCGTGCTTTGAACGTCTCGACGTTCCCATCAGGACCCCTTTTCTTCTTGTATATCCACTTACACCCTACGGGTTTAATCCCTTCAGGAAGGTCTACAAGTTTCCAGACATTGTTGACATACATCGAGTGCATTTCAACTTTCATGGCGTCAAGCCAAAGGTTTGATTCAGAACAAGCCATCGCTTGGCTATAGGAAACAGGATCATCCATGTTAGATACGGCTACAAGAGAGTCTCCATAAGACATGTACCTGTCACGCTTTTGAGTAGCCCTCCCACTACGTCGAAGTACTACTTGACGAGATTCTGATGAGTTAGGTTGTGTTTCAGTTGGGGTAAGAACAGTTCTTACGGATGAGGTAGAAGCTTCCTCACCCAACTTTTCTTCAAGCACAATTTTGCTTCTAGGTTTCGCATCCTTCATAAAGTCCTCCTCGAGGAAACGAGCATTCGTGCTAACGAAAGTCTTATCGTCCTCGGGACTATAGAAGATGAAACCCTTGGTTTCCTTTGGATATCCCACAAACAAGCACAATTCTGACCTACTAGCCAACTTGCTAGTCTTTTGCCTTAGCACGTGTGCAGGGCAACCCCAAATTCTGATGCGGCCAAGATTCACTTTACGGCCAGTCCATCGTTCATAAGGAGTACCAGGAACCGTTTTGGACGGAACTTGGTTCAGAATATAGGCGGCTGTTTCAAGGGCATATCCCCAAAAGGAAGGAGGGAGTGATGAGTAACTCATCATTGATCTAACCATCTCCATTAGAGTTCGGTTCCTTCTCTCTGACACTCCGTTTTGTTGAGGTGTGCCAGGTGCGGTAAGCTGAGAAGCGATACCTTCTTCTTTAAGAAAGTCATCGAACTCTCCAGACATATACTCACCACCTCGATCAGATCGAAGGGTTTTGATCACTTTGCCAGTTTGCTTCTCCACTAAAGCCCTAAAGACCTTAAATGCGTTAAAGGTCTCGGATTTGTGTTTGAGCAAATAGACAAAACTATATCGCGAGTAATCATCGGTGAAGGTAACGAAGTATTCGTATCCTCCACGTGCCTGTTGGCTGAGCGGTCCACATACATCAGAATGTACTAGTTCCAGCAACTCAGTGGCTCTTCGACCCTTATCGGAGAAAGGTCGCTTAGTCATTTTTCCTTCTATGCAGGATTCACAAGTAGGTAGTGAACCTATTGCAGAGGCTTGGAGTGGACCGTCCCTCACAAGTCTCTTAATCCTATCTAGACTGATATGACCAAGTCTTAAGTGCCATAGGTATGTTGATTTTGTTAGATCGGAGGATTCAGAAAGTTTGATCCTCTTTGGCTCCCTAATTAGATTGTTATCTATTTCGGTGTCTAAAAGAGAAGGTTGAGTGGGATAGATGTAAAAAAGACCATTCTTCATACATGCATCAGTGACAAAAGAATTAGAAAAAGAAATACGAATTCCATTCTTTATAAACTTTAAATAATAATCTTGCTCGAAAAGTTGAGCAACATATATTAGGTTTTTCCCAAAGGAAGGAACATAATAAATATTATTCAAATTTAAAGTTCGATCTTCAAAAGATAGCGTCACGGATCCCACAGCCTTCGCAGACACCACGCTCCCATCACCCCACTTGAAGCAGAAGTCGCCATCCTCTAAGCTTTTGCTTTTCCTAAAACCAGTCAAGGAGCAGCAAATATGGTTAGTAGCAGCGGAGTCAATAATCCACGATGATACATTATCAGCTACTAAACAAGCTTCAGTAACAAGTACAATACCTTTTACTTTGGTTTTGAGGTAGGCAGGACAGTTCCTACGCCAGTGACCAGGCTCATTGCAGTGGTGGCACTTGTCTTTAGACTTGTCCACCTTCGGGGCCTTTGGCGCCTTCTTCTTCGTTTGAACCTTAGGTTGGTTCTTCTTCTCGGCATTGCGAGGTCTCTTCTTAGATCCAGAGGTGGAGGCAGTAGCATGTACTTCTCCTTGAGCCATCTTTTTCTTAGTGAGTGCCTCAGCGGTTTGAAGTTCCCTCATGAGCTCGGTAACACTGTACTCTAGCTTGTTCATGGAATAATTCAACTTGAAGGTATCAAAGGTTTCGGGGAGAATTTCCAAGAGCATATCTATTTCGGATCCAAGGATCTCCATTTCGTTTAGATAGCTAATGATCAGCATCATATGATCTCTAACGGGAGTTCCAGCCTTCATACGACAGTTCATGAATTGTCGGACCGCTTGTTGCCTAGCTTGACGTCCTTGCCCTCCAAACATCTCATGGAGATTGTAGAGCATATCGGTGGCAGTTTCGTAATCACGATGTTGTTGTTGCAACACATTGTTCATCGATGCCAGAATGTAGCACCTCGCAATCTCATCGGATCGAAGCCAGGCCGCCAGGGCGTCTTTTTCCTCTTGCGTCGAACCTTCATTCGTTTGAGGACAGGGGGTGGTGAGAACCCATTTATGCTTGTCGACAGTAAGGACTATGTCGAGGTTACGTTTCCAGTCGACGTAATTGTCGCCTTCGAGTTTATTCGAGGAAAGAATGGTTGAGAGAGGGTTGAGAGACATATTGCCTATAAAAGTTGAAACAAGTTTATGATTAGTCTTTGGTTTAGGATTTAAGTTTTATTAAGACTTTTATAAAATCCAAAGGTGTTATAAACCAAACGATAATTTACTCCCTCAAGAGAAGGCCGCAAAAAATCTCCATTTATAAGTAAATGACACATCATTAATGCTAAGCCAAGATGTCAATACATCTATTTTGACTAGCCACCTTTTAAATTGGTTTGATCACTCACATCCTTTCGCAGAGCCTCAAGGGAGGATTACTAGGGATTGAGCCTAAGTGTGCAACCAACCACTTAGTCCAAAAGATCAACTTTGAAAAACAATCCCCCAAGGGGAGGCCTTGCCATCATCATCTCACTCTCGGACGTAGCTCATCGAGCAATGATCGAAGCAATAACGCCTTGGAGTACTCCCATTTAAGTGAGGGTCGCAAGAGCGGCTCTTAGTCCCACGTTAATTGCTTCTTTCATTAGTGTTGGGGATCGTGGGTTACAAACAACAAGTATAACCCTCCCACTTAGTTTTTGGAGTTGGTTCATCGACTCTTATAAGTTCGGAAACAGATTTCCTAGTTAAAGAGCGACAGAGCGGACAACTAGAAGAGAATCCTAGATCGACATGTTCAGAGAAGTATTAGTGCATAAAGGCACAAGGTACATACTCGATCTTTTCCTATTTTCTATTTCGGGAAAGTGCATGAGGGAAGTGTGAACTTCAACTCATTCGAACACTTGAAAGTTTGAGATTACACATCTTTTTATTTTTCGGCTTGTCTACAAAGAGACCTCCCACTCAAATTTTCAAGAGCATATAGATTTTGAACATATGTGATATAGATATAGTTTTGAAAAACATTTTTGCTCAAGAAAATTTTCATGTTTATAATCATATGAAAAACATTTTTGCTCAAGAAAATTTTCTCATTAGAGTTCTATAACTCATGGCAGTGGGGTTTGAAAATCCGGATTTCTAAAAAATTGAAGTTTCAGCACAGCCGCGCACCTCGGAGTAAAATCGTCATATCTGGCGGCTCCGATGTCCTTTTGAGCTGAAACCGGTGGCATTGGACAGAGGACAGACAGAGCTTTAATTTGATTCAAGAATCATTAAATTTAGATTTCTGAGCAGAGAGTTATGCCACTTTTAATGCGGGTTTACTCCAGCTCGAAGAAAAAGAAATAATTAAAGCTTGGTCGTTTTTAGGTGCGAAAAAGAATCGAGTGTAACGGAACGTTTTATGAAGGTTGTTAAAGCTTTTATTTGTGTTTTATTAGCAAGGTAATAACAAGGCATAAAAGAAATAACAACAAGCATAAAACGATTCAAGTAAAAATAAGAAACTAGTAAGACAAGAAAACTAGTCACAAAATTTACTCGAAATTTCTCAAACCTTTAAAACACGTTTTTCAATATAAAAAATTAAAAACTTTTAGAACTGATTCTAATGTGTTTTAAAAAACAACATGATTTTTAATTTAAAGGCAAGAGCAATAAATTAAAAAAAAATCTAAGATAACAATTCTAACTTGTCACAAAATTAGTAAACTTTCGAAAACGATTTTCAAGCTCATAATTTTAAAAACATGTACATGCTAATCTTTGACCATAGCTCTGATACCATTTGTTGGAATCGATCTAGGGTTTAAGAAAATAATTAACGCTTCGGTAAGCGGCGGAATTTTAAAATTTTTTCTTTTACAAGTAAAAACAGTTTTTTACTAACCTAGACAAAAGAGCAAGTACATGTAATTAAAAACTATTATAAGCTAAGAAGTTTACTAACCTTTCTTGAAGCTTGATCTTTGAGAAGCTCTTAGAAAGTTGCAACGCTCGTCTCCCCTCGCAGCACGTCTCTCTATCTTTCCTCGGCACCTCGAGCAACCACGAAGGTTTCTATCACTAAATCACTCGAGAGAAAAGGAATTAGTGAGTGGGCACTTTTAAACACTACGACTTAAGAACGAGTCTTGAAGTCGCAGAGCTAAACTCTAGGTCAAATGAGGACCTAGGTGCCAAGACAAAAATCGAAAATAAACTAGAGAGAGAGAGAGGAAGGGGCGGCCAAGTCTAGAGAGAGAAGCTCTCAATCTCTAAAACTTTGGATGAATGAAATGAGAAGAATAAGGCTCCTATTTATAGGAGAGGTCTCACCTTCAATAAGGTAGTTTCCTCTTCTATAGAATATCACATATTCATGAGCAAATATTCCTTTATTTCTCCTTTCATTTGGGCGGCCAAGAGGTTCCATGCATAGCCATGGATTTGTTTCCTCTTTTATTTAGCTTCCCTTTGACTCTACTTGGGCGCCCATATGCTTTCCTCTTGGAGAAAATTTGTTTCCTCTTTTTTCTTTTGGCAAGTATCTTAATACATTCATGCACAAAATATTCTCTCTTTCCTTGGGTATGTTGGGCGCCTATAGCCTTCTAGAAAGGGCTTCTAGAAGCTTTTCAATTTGTTCATGACAACATGAAAAAGGCCCATTAAGAATTTTCATTAAAATTCTTATAAAATGAAATTAGTCCACAAGGCCCATTTAATCTTATTATGGCCGAGTGTTACTTGTCATCAAATGACCATGTCAAAAAATTTATTGACATTCATTTCATCATATGTCTCAAAAGACAAAAATACCATTTTGACAATTTTCGTTCTTGTTTTGACTTAGCTTCCAGTTTAACTATTCCTACTCGATGTGATTCGTGACAGTGACCTCATGGACCCAAATGAACAAAGCTTGAGCTAAACACTTGGACTCAAAAGTTCACAAACCTTTTCCAAGTTTAGCTTAATGCCAACTGACTCCACTAAAGAGTTGACACTGAAAATCTCTCGGTTCAAATGAATTTATTTTCTACTCAAGAATTCAACCTAATTATGATGAGCGGATCCACTGAATATTATCTATGTTTACCCTTCATGAATGTCATCAGCTAGTCGGGATTTACTAAGTTACCATTTTACCCTTCTAGCTGTTATTTCCTCAACTCCTTTGTCGCTTGTGAATAAGTTAGAAACAATGTATTGACGAGGAGCTAACAAGTCACATTGTTTCATCCAAAAGAGTCAGGACTCAATTTGGACACTGGCCAGTTCATTTATTCACACTCCAAGGAACAAAGCATGAGGTGACATACATTGCATTTCAGCAATCTTGTACATGAATTCCATATCTATGAGAACTTCACAAAGTTACTCATGACATTCTCACAACTTAGTACTTCACCAATGGGCCTTGTTCGGAATCACATAGTGAGTCCGAACTCTGACTTTCTCAAATGAGAATACTAAGCTGTGAAATGGCATGTCTCATTTCAGGATTAAGGTAAGCATGATGCAATTCATACATAGTGACTTCGAGACATAAGAGGTTAAATGGTTTGTTCTTATCTTGTCTCTAGAAGTGCACTGGTCAATTCAGTACCTTCGGAAGATACCTAGAAGAACTATAGAGTCTCCAACTCTCAATGCCTCATAACCAGACATCATAGATTCTTCTAACAATCGTACTGAGGTCAATAGTCCTTTGACCCTAAGATTGCGAATATATCGTTTTAAGCAAACTACGAAGAGTTTGTTCATGCAAATCTACATTTGTCTCTTCGTAAGTTGTTAAGTTTGTTTATGGACTAAAAGACTAAGGTTTTATCATAAAGCTTCAAACAAAGAAAGAATGAATGAACGTTTCAACTTTATTATTAAATGAATAGGCAATTACAAGCAAGAGTCTTCATGAGACTTTATTACATCAAATGTACAAAATTAAGACTACAACTCTTCTTGTGGGCACCATTGACAACACCAAGAGGTCAGGGGAATGGTAGAATAGATAGCCTCCCCTTTCACGGTTGACATCTTTGTGGAGGAGTTCTCGACTGACTTCCGTCTATTAGACCTCTCGCGCTATGAGAGAAAGATAGACCATTTTCATCACATCCAACAGTATCACCTGTGGATGGCCATAAAGAGGCATACACTAGCAATCTTGTTCCAATCATTCAGCCATACACTAGGAGGCCCACCTTCAAATGGTTTAGAAACCTAAGCATCGGTCAATTAACTCATTCGAGGACCTACAATGATCCTTCCTCATTCGCTTCAATGGTTCCCATGAGAGAATGCTTGGAAAATCTCACTTGCGATCACTCAAGCGAAAGACAAAGAGAATCCTTATGCGAGTACTTGGTTAGATTTACATAAGAGTTTAACAAAGTATAACAAATCAAGGATGGAGACGCCATTGCAGCTATCCTCTAAGGGTTCTAAATGGAGGACTTCCTCAGCTTCGTCATCAAGCAAGAGCCATAAACAATAATTGTCGAGCTCTCGACTCGTACATAAAATACATGTCCTTAGAGGACTTCATTTAAAGCCAGAAATCCCATGAAGACCGTTACATGATGTAGGAAGACTCTAATAACCGCGACTCGTGAAGAAAAAGAGCAAAGCCCGGTGACAGCTCTTGCCAACCCGAGGGACAAAATCCATAGCTAACGGACAAGTTATGAAACTATGCGAACTTCACGTCGCTGAACACACGTCCTGAAACGATCGTCACTATGAGGCGTGAAAAGTTTTGCGACCCTGCACCTTTAAGTGTTATGAATTCTTGTCCACGAGAGATAATGAAAGCATTATGAATGATTACTAAATGGAATAATGGTTTACTTTATTAGCATCATATGATTAGTGGGTTGAGCTCTGAATATCATAATCAATAGCAACTATCATCCGTAGCCTCCGTATTAAACCAAGTCACGTGTTGGGCACCTGAGTTCGGACGGTGAGCTAAAACATGGTCGATGACTGATACATGCTTGGATAGCTGTATCTAAAGTCATATATGTGGAACATTAGTGAAGGTTGATCACGACGTGCGAGCATCCTGCACTTGTTGTAAGTGCACGACCCGGACAGACATTTGGTGTAGATGTGTCGTTTAAATACCATTACGACACACTATCCGGGGTTGCTATGATGGTCACAATGAGACTTGATCTAAATCCTGAAGTGATCATGGACACTGGATCATGTTATCGCACTCTTTGACTCATTCGCTAAGAGGCTACTATCATGCTAATCACATCTTATGTCTTGGGAGTTTCAGAGCATGATTCGAGTGGGAAGTGGTTAACAGATATGGAATCCAGCCTTCCAGAAAGAAGGTCAATGTTCACTCACCTAAGGATTGATTCTAGAACCGATAGATTACCGGTACCTCTGAAGTATGTACGTTTGGAAGAATCTTTCGCTGGGGAAGCAACAGTTCTTAGGGTATATATATGTATCAAGAAAGGTATAACATACTAATTGACCTTTCTCGATACGGGTTGAACTTGGATGATCTTGATCACGTACTGACTAGATCAGTGGACACTCGTCATGATGAGTAAATATAATTCTAGTATAGAGGAGAGTTGAGTCTTGGAGTACCTAGGTGGAGTCTCACCAAAATTAGACAAATCAATGTGCAAAAGAGAAAGGAATTTTTCGTCTTTTCATCGGATTTGTTAAGCTTCTATTACTAGGTCCATAGTCACTGATTCAACTTCGATAAGATGAATAAAGAACCTCTAATAATAATGTATTTGCTGAATTCAGAAAACAGGTATTTGCTGAATTTACAAAGTATTTATCGTAGAATTGTTTATTTATTGTTTGATCAAGTAAATAATCAATTGATCAATTAATTATTTATTGTTTGATCAAGTAAATAATTAATCAATTACTTATTTGTTTATTTTTGGACCAAGTAAATAAATAATTAATTAAGCTTTGAGTAATTAGATCTTGCACTAAATGAGGTGGACGAATTTTTTAGGGTATTGGGCACATGGATTGCATCACTCCCTCCCCCTTGGCCGTGTGTCAATTTTGTCCATGCCATATTGGTAGTTACCAATATTTTCTCTTTAGTTGTTTAAATAAAGAAGAGAGAAAAATATTTAAAAGGAAATAAGATATTTTCCTTTATTCTCTCTCATGAATATTGTCCATTATTCTCTCTCATGAATATTAGGAGAGAATAATATTCAAAAGAAAATAAGATATTTCCTTTATTCTCTCATAATTAAATATTCTCTATCCAAAAAAAAATCTCATAGATATTGATCTTATGGCTAAGAGAGAAAGTAGGATTCATTAAATGAGATCCATGGGCTAAGCTTTGATTCACTAGTGTGAACACAATAAAAAGAAATAATATATTTTGGAAACTACCAAGAATATATCATTTGCACTACTGTAAATAGGGGTTCAAGAGAAGAGAAAAATAAGCTTTTGGAAGTCCAAAATTTTCATCCTACTCTCTAGTGTGGTCGATTCTCTCTCCCGTTCTCTCTCTCTCTCTCTCTCTCTCTCTCTACCCCTTGGAATTACTCTATTCCGTTCTTAGAAAACAAGAGTGAGATCTTTAAACAACATTGTTTCTTGATCGTGTGAGATAAAAGAGAGTGGTCCCACGCCGTCTTTCTTTATTCGTCCGAAGATTACATTTCGGAAGACTACGGTGTCATCAAGAGGAGTACGAGGATCTAAAAGCTTGAAGAAAGAGATCAAGACATTCGAAGAAGGATTGAGAAAGCTTGAAGCTTTTGTTCGTGAGCCCAATTCGTAAGTTCTCTATGAACCTTGTTCTTTGTTCTTATTGGTTGCTTGACATGTTTAAGTGCTTTCATTATTTAACTAATAAAGTACATCTAGATCTTGTTAGATAACTGTACATTTAATTAGCTCTTGTTAGTATAATTTATTTATTCCACAACTTATATGGTTATCAAGGTGAGCACATAATTACATCAAGTGGTATTGGAGCGATTTTTCGTACCCGATATCGCTCATGTTTCTCCAACAAGTGATATCAGAGCGATTGTTCTTGTCTAATATCCTATGTGCTTCACCGACGAGTAGTGTCGGAGCAATCGTTTGTGTCCGATACCCCCCTCCTTTCCCAACATTAAGAGCTCTCATGCATCGTGACATAACAAAGTATTGTTCGTTTCATAGGGACCATGGTCACTTGACATCCGACTGCAAACACCGAATGAGGCAAATTGAAGACATAAACCAAGCAGGAGAGCTAAAAAAGTTTATACTCGAAAGATTGACAACGTCAATGCTTCTGCAGGCCGACCGGTCACCGCAGATTACCAATAAAATAGCGACGATCATGCATAAATCCTCCATATTGTCACCTGAACATCTGGATGGCTTTATTTTATTTTTCCACTTTCAATAAATATATCGCTTGGAACATGATTTTTTGTGATTCCCTTATGGAAGATAGATTGAGATCCCCATGGATAAATATACAACAATTCAACGTTTTACAGATAAAGGTTGACACGATCCTGTTGGGTAGCTTGTACACCATATGCTACAATGCCCATGCGACGGTGCTTCTTGTCCCAGAGTGACTAAGCGATTGTGCTTCTTGGCCCAAGTGCCTAAGCGATCCCATCCTGTAGCTTGTACGCCTTGCACTACTCTGCCACACTATGAAGCTTCTTATCCCACAGTGACTAAACAATTATGCTTGTTGGCCCAAGTGTCTAAGAGATCCCGCTCGATAGCTTTTACGCCCTGCGCTACTCTGCCCCACGATGAAGCTTCTAAGCCCGGAGTGCCTAAGCGATTGCGCTTCTTGGCCCAAGTGCCTAAACAATCTTGTTCGATAACATGTACGCCTTGCGTTACTATGCCCATACGACGAAGCTTCTTGTCCCAGAGTGACTAAGTGATTTTGCTTCTTGGCCCAAGTGCCTAAGCGATCCCATCCTGTAACTTGTACGCCTTGCGCTACTCTACCACACTACGAAGCTTCTTCTCCGATAGTGACTAAACAACTACGCTTGTTGGCCCAAGTGTCTAAGGGATCCCGCTCGATAGCTTTTATGCGTTGCGCTACTCTGCCCCACGATGAAGCTTCTAAGCCTGGAGTGCCTAAGCGATTGTGCTTCTTGGCCCAAATTACCTAAGCAATCCCATTTGGTAGCTTGTACGCCTTACGTTACTCTGCCCGCGATGACAATTCTTGGCCTAGAGTGTCTAAGTGATTGCACTTATTGGCCCACATTGTCTAAGCAATCCTATTTGGTAGCTTTTACACTTTGCTCTTCTTTTCCCCGCGATGACGCCTCTTGGCCCAGAGTTTCTATTTGATTGCGCTTCTTGGCCCACAATGCCTAAGCAATCATGTTGGGTAGCTTATACGCATTTCACTACTCTACCTAAGCGATTGTGCTTCTTCGTCCAAGTGCCTAAGCGATCCCATTTGGTAGCTTGTAGGTCTCGCGCTACTCTACCCAACATAACCAAAATACGCCCAAGCAACGTAACAAGACATCAACATGAAACCGATACGAAACGCCCAAGACCACGATTCGGTGCACTAGGCAACCCACAAGTTACACGAAAGCCATCCCTCAAGTGATCTAAAATCGCCTATAAGGCGCAACAAGTCTTCAACCTCCACAAAACGTAATGCGACATGCTCGCTATAGAATAAAGACTCGAGAGAGTCAAATTTCCTTAAACAGCCGAGAAGACTCTGAAGTTCGCTGCTCAAAGCCCTCCAAGCAACGAACTTAGGGGGCTAATGTTGTCGGTCATTTTTAAAATATTAGAAATACTAAATTTCATGTCAAAGCCCAAATGAAGATCACAAAGGTAGGCGAAAAAAGCCCACAAAAGCAAGAAAGTCAAAAGAAACAAACCATGCGCGAGCACAAAGCAACCGCGCGCACGTCGCGTGGTCACATATGTGCGCCGAGCAAGCTAATGCAAGTAACATCCAGACTCGCGGACCAGCGCCTGAGGCCTCTTACGCGCGCCTTGTCTTTGCCCAAGGTTTGAAATTCAAAAATCCGTTTTCTGAGAGTCTCGGTAACGAAATTCACAAAACAGGAGTCCTTTGGAATCCGAGGAAACCCGGACGGGAACAAAATAGTAACCAGGTTCGAGAAAATCGGTCTAGTTCAGTTGTTTTTTTAAAAACCACGGTATTAATGGAAAAATCCTCGCCAACTATTATAAATCTGAAAAAACTAGGATTATTTTCGCGACCCAGACAACCATTCTTCACGCGATTTCGTCGTTTCCGGGAGATTTTTTTCACTTTTCGGCTGGAGTCAGGCGAACTTTCACTTCAAAGTGGTCAAATCCTACCGATTCTTCAAAGTAAAAAGAAATTGAGTGTTTTTCATGGAATTTATTGTTAGATTTTTATGATTAGATTTAAATTCTTTGTTTATAGCTTCATTATTGTGTTTTGAGGTTTTTTTGTTTAATTACTTGTAGAATATAAGTGTTTATGTAAAATTAGTTGGTTTTTAACATGAATATTATAAGTACTTTGATTTTGTCTCCGAATTTATGTATTTATTTGTTAAATCCAAATTTAGTATCATTTTATTTATTTTCGTTTATGTTCAACTATGTTATTTGGTGGATTGTGTTGAACTATTTCATTTTTGTTTGTATTTTGTATTGAACTATTTCATTAGATTTGTCTTGTGTTGTGCTGAACTATTGCATATGGTTTATGACTTTAGGATTTAACTATTCGAATTATGGCTTGAAATTTAATGAAGATATTGTAGACCATTTCTATTTTTATCATATGTTATGTTTGAATTCTTATGTTTTTTTCTTCACGGAATTCCTCTCGATAAATACGGTATATGACTGTATTCCTCAACTTTAACGGTAACTCCAACGACACAGTTTTCCCTTTCTTTTTCTGTATTCCATTGAAATACCATTGGTTAGCATTAAAATTTAAGCCCGAAACAGTAACGGTAACAGTAGTTCAATCCTTGCGCCCAATCCGACTTTTGGGGCACTTTTAAGCCCTCAAACACCTCTAGGTAGACCACTCACCCAAGGGGAAAAGGTAATCAGTTTTAAACACTCTGTACTCGTTTATAGAGTCTTGAAACGCTGCAAAGGACCCTTCACACTTAATTTCACTCTAACCGAGCATGCGTCATAGGCACTGCCTATGCGCCATTCTAGCTTATTTTCTTCTTCTTCTTCTTCTTCTTCTTCTTCTTCTTCTTCTTCTTCTTCTTCTTCTTCTTCTTCTTCTTCTTCTTCTTCTCAGATGTCCACGAGAAACGAAGAACGTTCTTGAGCTAGAGGAGCGATACTCAAGCCTTTCGAGTTTTGCACACCTTGCTCAGGCGCGACCATTTGGTCTGGCTCATGGGTCTACCCGCTCGAAGTCTTCAATGTTGTTTAATTTTCAGCGACAACACTATTGATTCTTGATAGTTTTATAAGATTAAAACTGAGTTTGATGGATCTGTGGAACAATACAAGGCTTGTTTAGTTGCAAAATGTATTTCATAGGAGTATGGCATGAATTATGAAGAGACATTTGCGCATGTTGCGAAGATGACGACCATTCGCACTATGATTGTCGTATCTTCTGTCATCGGTGGAAAATATCTTAGATGGATGTCAAAAATGCGGTCTTATATGATGACCTTCACAAAGAGGTGTACATGGCTCTTCCTTTGGGTGTCGTGCACTAACCCGAACATGTTTGCAAGCTCCACAAAGTGCTTTATGGCCTCAAACAAGCTCCCCGAGCTTGGTTTGAGAAGTTCTCTTCACTTTATCCCCCTGTAATCATGACTCCGCCTTGTTTTTCAAATGTACGAGTACATGTTGTATCCTTCTGTCCTTGTATGATAATGATATGATTATTACTGGCGATGATTATTATGGGATTGAATCTTTGAAGTCTTACTTGGCCCCGTGTTTTTTTATGAAAGATTTGGGTTTGCTACAATACTTTACAGGCATAAAAGTGGCCTCTTCTCCAATAAGACATCTATTTTAGTGCACTACCCCTACTATAGTTCATCGGATTGCTGTTCTTCGCATACTCAAGTATATTCGCGGCACTCAGTTTCAAAGTCTCTTGTTCCACCCTCGTATTCGATAGATTTGCGTGCCTAATAATGCTGATTGGGCTAGTGATCCTATGGTTCGAAATTCTACCACTGGATTTTGTGTTTTCCTTTGGGACTTTATCATCTCTCGGAAGAGCAAGAAACAAAATCTCATTTCTCGCTATTCTACCGTAGCTTAGAATCGCGCGATGTCTTCCACTACATGTGAAATTGTTTAGTTACATTGATTACTTGCTGATATGAGGGTAACTCTTCATCATCCTATGCCGCTATACTATGATAATCCGAGTGTCATTCAGATTTATCGTAATTCGGTCTTTCATGAGCAAACAAAGCATATTGAGATTGATTGACATGTCACTCGCCATCATATTGCAAGTTGGTACGATCGCATATGTTTCCACTTCACTTCATATTGCAGATTTATTCACGAAGGTTAAATCCATTTTGCGCTTCCGCTTCTTAGCTGACAAAATCTCAATGCTCACTACCACAAACTGTTGATTGTACAACGGTACAAATAACCGTTGTAAAAATTCCACCTGTTACAAATGTACAAACTAACCGTTGTGAAAAGTTTACTTTTTACAATGGTTATTTTGTATCGTTGTAGAAGGCTGAACTTTTTGTTTACAACGGTACAGTTCCCCCGTTGTAAAAAAGTACACAATATGGACCTTATATAATGGTACAATGCGGCGATGCTTAACTTTTGCCGTAGCGAGATAAATAATGAACCTCATACAGCGGTACAGTGTGCCATTGTAGACGATTCTACACCACAGGCTTCTACAACGATATAAAACTGTCGTAGAAGCATTTTACAACAGTTTTGTATCGTTGTAAAATCCCAATGTTATAGTAGTGGTTTATCATTATAGCATCGTGAGTTTGCGGGGGATATTAACATAATATATTAGCCCCTATTATTAGTCTTATTATTGTAAGGACACTTTAATATTTTCTTATTCTGATTGTATTAGGTTATATACTCTGAGAGTACTGTATTTCCTCAATTATACTATTATTCAGATTTTATTTTTTCTTTGGAATCCATAAATCTTCAAATCTAACTAAAAAGAGATGTTTAAGATTAGTAGCATAGTATATTTTTCCTTATGCTATTTATGTAGGGATATTTTATATACTTAGACTATTGTATTATTCAGACCTCTCATTTTCTCTCCGAATCCCCAAAGTTTCATGGTAATAGAGTCACCATCTCCACCCATGGCTTTGCTGATCGATTATAGAAAGTTAAGATACTAATCACACTTCTCGCAGATCAACTTGGTATCTCCACTCATCGCACCCACGTCGACGATTTGAGTTAGATTTTTTGGTCGTACAATTGGTATTTTTATCTCTTTCTCTTGATTTGTGGATGTCGCAATTATTTGGCTAATCGTTTTGTCCTTTGTTTTCGTGTTTTTTGGATTCGTTAGTGGTTGCGATTTTGGATTTCCATTTAGGGATTTCTCTCTGTTTCTTTGGATTTTGATTTTGGTGTATATGGGTTAGTGTTTCTCGATATGACGGGTCGTAGAGATAATTCCCTTCAGGGGATTGGTGTTCAATTGGATGGCAAAAATTACTCATACTTGAGTTATGTTATGAGGAATCTTCTACGTTGAAAGTCTATGTGGAGTTACATAATTGGTGTGCGGCCTAAGCCTTCTGATCAGAAGGCTACGGATTTTGCGACTTTGATTGATGTTTGGGAGGCTGATAATGCAAAGATTATCATGTGGATTATCAATTTTGCTACCCACTCGATCGGTGCTTAGTTGGCAAAGTCACTACTACAAATTCACATTTCTGGTGCAGAAGGGTATTTGGTGCGACATGTTGCACCTAAGCACATATTAGGTGCGACATGTCGCATCGGATACTCATCCAGATGACTAAATATTTCGATAATGTTAAGTGGTATTCGGTGCGACATTGTTGCACCGGATATGAATATGTCGCACCTAATACATTTAGGTGTGACGACTATAACACCTAAAGGTTTTAAAATTTAAAACGGTCAGGAAAATCCCCCGAAATTTTTTAGCTGTGTGATTTCAAATTCGGTGCGATACTGGGTACGGTATGTCGCACCGAATATGAGTATTAGGTGCGACGGCATCGCACCAATAGTTTTAGGGTATTATAAAACCCCGAGCCTTCTTCTTCCTTGCCCGAGCTTTCTCTCTCTCTAACCATCTGCCCCGCGTCTCTCTCTGCAACTCCGGTGAGCTCGACCTCGGTCCAGCCCCACAGGCCGCCATCCTCCGTTGTAAACCTCCCCGTATGCCTCTCTCTCTCTCTCTCTGTCTCACCCTTTCTCTTAATCTCACTCTCTCTCCGACCAGCACGTCCCCTCGGCCCGTCTCCGGCGACCAGCCCCGCCCTCCGCAGTGAATCTCGCCGTCCTCCTCTGGTACGCCCCTCTCTCTCTCAATCTCACCCTTTCTCTCAATCTCACTCCCTCTCTCTCCGACCAGTGTGTCCCCTTGGCCCGTCTCCGGCGACCAGCCTGTCCTCCCCCCCTGCCTCCCCGCCTCTCCCGCCCCCGCCACCGCCCAACTCGCCGCCCCCGCCGCCACCCGACGTGTCCCCTCCATCCCCGACCCCAGCACGTGCACCATCCGCCCGTAGAACCCCAGCGCCTCCGCCCCCACTGAACCCATGACCTCGCCCCCCTGCCGCCACCCATCCCCCCCAGGCCGCCCTCGGCCCTCCCTCGGCCCCGACCTCGCTGAGCTCTGACACGTGATCAGCCTTAACGTCTCAGCCCCGACATCGTTACCTCGCTCGTTGAAGGTTAGTGGCAATTTTTATCTAGTTGTTACTTAGTATATTAGTCTGTTAAGTAACTTGTTAATTAATAATGAAATACTTATTAACTTTTTTTTTAGAATTCATGTGTAGTAATTAGAAATTGAAATTGTAGAACTTAAATTAATTAGTTAAGTTAATTTACTATTTTTCGTCTGCTAATTAGTTTTATGGATATATGTTGAGTTAAATTGTTTGTTTAATTTGATTACAATTTGTTGAAAATTTGGTTGATTAATTAATTAGTAACATGTTTAGTTATATTAATTAGTAATATATATGAATATATTTTAAAATGAATTAGTAACATGTTAATTTAAATTAAACATATTGAAAATTTATTGCGACCGAGCCACAGAGGCTCGGTTTAGTATTTAGTATGCTAATAGGATAGTCCTGGTTGGTTATATATGTGTTTTTTTTTTAAATTTCAGATTTTGGTTAGTCAATCTTATAGGGGAAACTCTGCCAAATTTTGGGTAGAATAAAACGTATTTGTCGAAAAATTAACTATTTCGATAAAATATTTTAACGAATTAACTGATTTGTCGAAATTTGTTAACTCGTTAGTTAAATCAGTAGTGAATTAGTATATAATAACAAATTCTAACAATTTTTCAAAATGAATACATGTCTTTCATAATTTCTCTTTCACTCTCAATTTCCATTCAATTTACTCTTACAAAACAATTCATTTTTATCTCAATTTCCATCTCAATTTCCATTCAATTCACAATTTCTCTTTCATTCTCAATTTTTCAAAATTCTAACCATTCATTTTTACCTCTCAATTTCCTAACAATTCACTCTTACAAAATGAATTCTAATGATTCATTTTTATCTCTCAATTTCCCCTCTCAACAGCGGAATGTCAAATCCAAGTAGAGATTGGATTACCGAGAACAATCGGTTTGAGTTTGCAGTATAAAATAGGGGTTAACGAGTTTATCCGCCTTGCAAGCAGACTCCCGAACGAAAATGGCCAATATCGTTGTCCTTGTAAGTCTTGCAATAACGTGAGATAGCAGGACATCGGGGTCGTAAAAGAATCACCTTTTGAACAAGGGGTTTACCCCGGGATACACCGAATCGTATCATCACGGCAAACGTCATTTGCTTACCCAAGTAGAAGATGCCAGCGAAACTAACCAGAGAGGAGTGGGTGGATTGCACGATGCTCTCCATGATATAATGGATCATGAGGACTTCGACGACTTTGCAGATCCGACATCGAGTGAAGTGCGTGCAGAGGAGCAAGTGGAAGACTTATTCGTCGAGTTGGAAACATAATTGTACCCTGGATGCATAGAGTTTTCATCTTTGTGGTTCCTGTTTTCGTTGATGCACATCAAATTCACGAACCATTGGACGAACAAGTCGTTTATAGAATTGTTGCAGCTCTTGAGGAAGTCTCATCCAAATGGTAACCGAATTTCGGAAAAACACTACGAGGCCAAGGCGAAGCTGAAGCATTTCGGCATGGGATACGATATGATCAACAATTGTGTGTTATTTCGAAAAGATCTCGAGAAAGCTAAAGTGTGCCCAATTTGCAATTAGAGCAGATGGAAGCCAACCGGGAAGAATGTATCACAAAAGATATTGCGATACTTCCCCTTAAAAGATCGATTGAAGCGATTGTACGCTTCTCGACACACGTAGCTTAAGATACAGTGGCACGAACGAGATCACGTCAAGGAAGAAGGCATTTTGCGACATCCAGCGGATGGTTCGACGTGGAAAACTGTAGACGAGATATATCTAGATTTTGCTGCAGAGCCTTGCAACGTCTGGCTGGGACTAGCTTCTGATTTGTTCAACCCGTTTGGGGAAATGAGTCTACCATATAGTATGTGGCCCGTGGTACTAACTGCGTACAACTTGCTGCCTTGGTTGTGCAAGAAAACTGTCGATGATGTTCAAGTGCTGGAACTTTACGTTAACAGTGAGCATTTGGAACTTATTTAAAATAACTCAATAACTCTTAAGTGGGAACTGAAGATTCTGATATCGAAGCAATGCATAGAAATAATTTAAAATTTGGTTTGCGAAAAAGGTAAAATGAAAGAATTCATTTGCTGAAAGCATACTAAAAATAATAATGACATCTTCATTTGCTTTGTTTCGTATCCAGATTTATGACATGAAAGTTAGTGGTTCCGACGTGTCCGAAGAGCTTTACGCATTGTCAGCCGGATCCTTGCAAATTGCTCATCAGTATCCGAGCTGCTTTGTGAATGGCGTGCAGTTCATCACTCGTCGTCGTGATAACCAACGAATCACGCACAACAGCAGTGTTTGTGTGCCCGTGAACGAGTACAATTTTTACGGTCGAATGAAAGACTGTTGGAATTGATCTAGGGTTAAGAAAAGATTTAACGCTTCGAGCAAGCGGCGGAATTTAAAAAATTTCTTTAAAACAAGTAAAACGTTTTTACTAACCTAGACAAAGAGCAAGTACATATAAATTAAAACTATAAATGAGCATTATATATTTACAAACCTTTGAGAAGCTTGAACGTTGAGAAGCCTTAGAATGGTTGAAACATTCGTCTCCCCTCGCAGCACGTCTCACTTCTTTCCTCGGGAACTCGAGCAACCACGAAAGTTTGTATCACAATAATAACTCGAGAAAGAAAGGAATTAGTGTGTGGGCACTTTTAAACACGACCACTCAAAAACAAGTCTCAATGTCGAAGAGCTAAAACACTAGGTCAAATGTGGACCTAGGTGCCAAAACAAAAACAAAAGAAAACTAGAGAGAGAGAGGGAAGGGGCGGCAACCACAATTTCTAGAGAGAGAAGCTCTCAATCTTTAACTTATGTGGAATGAATAGAATGAGAGGAATGAGGCCTCTATTTATAGGGTAATGATTACCTTCAATAAGGTAGTTTTTTCTTCTATAGAATATCACATATTCATGAGCAAAATTTTCTCTTCCCCAAATTTAGTCACACGGCCAAATAAGGCTTCTAGAAGCCTTGGATTTGTTTCCTCTTTTGTTCTCCCTTTAGCTTGGCCGAATTCCCTTTTCCTCTTTTTCTTTTGGCAAGTATCTTCATACATTAGTGCACAAAATAATCTCTCTTTTCTCTATTGGGTTGGACGAAAATTAAGGCTCTTGAACATGCTTCTAGATGTTTCTTCATTTGTTCATGACAACATAAGATTAAGAATTTTCAAATAAAATTCCATGAAATGAAATTAATCCTCAAGGCCCAATTTATTTGAAATTGGCCGTGTGGTTTTAACTTCATTTGTCATCATATGACAATGTCAAAAAATTTATTGACATTCATTTCGTCCTATGTTTTAAAAGACAAAAATTCCCTTTAGACAGTTTTCGTAAAACTTGTCTCGTTCTTGTTTTGACTTAGCTTCTAGTTTAACTATTCCTACTCGATATGATTTGTGACATTGACCTCATGGACCCAAATGAACAAAGCTTGAGCTAAAATACTTGGACTCAAAAGTTCACAAACCTTTTCCAAGTTTAGCTTAATGTCAACTGACTCCACTAAAGAGTTGACACTGAGAATCTCTCGGTTCAAATGAATTTATTTTCTACTCAAGAATTCAACTAAATTGTGATGAGTGGATCCACTGAATATTATCTATGTTTATCCTTCATGAATATCATCAGCTAGTCGGGATTTACAAAATTAGCATTTTAAGCTTCTAGCTATTATTTCCTCAACTCATTTGTCGCTTGTGAATAAGTTAGAAACAATGTATTAACAAGGAGCTAACAAGTCACATTGTTTCATCCAAAAGAGTCACGACTCAATTTCGACACTGGCCAGTTCATTTATTCACATTCCAAGGAACAAAGCATGATGTGATATACATTGCATTTCAGCAATCTTGTACAAGAATTCCATATCTATGAGAACTTCACAAAGTTACTCATGACATCTTCATAGCTTAGTACTTCACCAATAGGTCCTGTTCGGAATCACATAGTGAGTCCAAACTCTGACTTTCTCAAATGAGAATACGTAACCTATGAAATGACATGTCTCATTTCAGGATTAAGGTAAGCATGATGTGATTCATACGTAGTGACCTCGAGACATTAGAGGTTAAATGGTTTGTTCTTATCTTGTTTCTAGAAGTGCACTGGCCAATTCAGTACCTTCGGAAGATACCTAAAACAACTATAGAGTCTCCAACTCTCAATGCCCCATAACCAAACATCATAGATTCTCCTAACAATCGTCACTACTATAAATACAGTTTTCCGGTGCGGATGACTTTTGGGTGCGACTTTTCGCACCTAAAAGTTGCACCAAAAAGACTTTCAGGTGCGAATAGTCAGACCCAAAAATCAAATAAGCGCTGAAAAATTTTCGCGAATTTTTTTGAATTTGGGTGCGACTTATCGCACCCAAAAGTGTGTTAATACTTTTGGGTGCGACTATGTCGCACCTAAATGATCTAAATTTATCCGCGGCCAAACTTCCCCCCTTTTTTTTACAAATGTCAAGTCGCACCCGAAAGCACTGACACAAGTCATTGGGTGCGACATTGGGTGCGACTTTGTCGCACCTAAATTCAAATGTCTATATAAATTAAGCAGCAGCTCGGTTTTCATTCTATACGAGCCAAACACCCAAAAAAAACTTACTCTCTCTCCGATTTCTCTCCTGCAGTTTCTCCAACCCCCGTCGCCGCCACCACTCCGACCGCCACCACTACCACTCTCTCTCAGCCTCCGACCGCCACCACTACGCTCTCTCTCTCAGCCTCCGACCGCCACGACTACCCTCTCTCTCTCATCCTCCGAGACGCCGCCGCCGTGAGCCACCGAGACGCCGCCACCACTACGCTCTCTCTCTCAGCCTCCGACCGCCACCACTACGCTCTCTCTCTCAGCCTCCGACCGCCACCAGTACCCTCTCTCTCTCAGCCTCCGAGACACCACCACCGTGAGCCACCGAGACGCCGTGAGCCACCGAGACGCCGGACCAAGAAGAGATCGCCGGGAAAATCAATCAAGGTAAAATTAATTTTTTGATTCTGAGGCTTTGTGATTAAATTGGGGCTTTGTAATTCTGAGATTAAATTGATGGTTTTTTTATTCGTTTTATGCTCGGATTTGTGACCAGCCGCCCCTCCACGACCAGCACCGAGCCGGCCAGCCCCGCTGCAGCCCCTCTGACAACCAGCCCCTCCGGCTCCTCCGCTGCAGCCCCTCTGACGACCAGCCCCTCCGTGACCAGCACCGAGCCTCCGCTGCAGCCCCTCCGCGCGACCAGCCCCTCCGACGACCGGTATTTTTCATAATTTTATTAGTATTTTGATTAGAAGTTTAGTTTATAATTAGTTAGTTAGTTTATAATTGATTTGTAATGAATTAGTTAGTTAGTTGAAATTAGTTTATAATTGATTTGTAATTAATTTATTAATTGAAATTTGTTCTAATTAGTTTTAGGTTGTTTAGTTTAATATTTACATGTGTAGGTTGTTTAGTTTTGATTAGTTTAGGTTAATTGAAATTGTCAAATTGAAATTGTAATTAGTTTAATAATATGTTTAGGTTGTTTAGTTTTGATTAGTTTAGGTTAATTGAAATTGTAATTAGTTTAATGATACGTGTTAAATTGTTAATCATGAAATTAAAATTAGTTATGTTATTGTATAATTTAGTTTTATTTCACACATTTTTTTATAAATGAGTTGAGATTATTGTATTTTTGTTGTAAACGAGCCACAGAGGTTCTGTTTAGGGTTTAGTTGATTATTAGGATAGTTTTGGATGATTTGTATATGTTTTTAAATGAGTTTGCAGGTTTTTGGTTTGTTAGTATTATAGGGGAAACTCTGCCGAAATTTAGATTGAGTTTCCAGTCTATTATTCTCAAAACCCTAATTTTTTCAATTCGACTTCAAATAATATAAAATTCATAATCTCATCTTCATTCATTGATCTTCGTCACGTAGCAATAAGTAATCGACTTCATTCGTCTTCGTCATTTAGCAACAACTCTTAATAATTGTTCTTTTTCCCTTTCGTTTAGCGAAATCAATGTCCAATCCAAGTAGAAATTGGATCACCGAAAATAATCAGTTGTCCTTGCAGTATAAAATCGGATTTAATGAATTTATCCGCGCTGCAAGAAGATTTCCGAACGATAATTACGAATATCGATGTCCTTGCAAGCCTTGCAATAACGTGAGATGGCACGACATTGGGGTTGTAAGGCATCATCTGCTAAACAAAGGGTTTACCCCGGGCTACACAGAAAGCTCGTCGTCAGGCTCAGGCTCGTCGCGGCGCCGCGTTCCAGATCTAGTGGTTGGCGAGCTCCAAGCTCAGGTGGCGGCACAACAACTCGCTATGGATGAGATGAGGCGAGCCCAACAACAGCAGATGGAAGAGATGCAGCGACAACTGTTCGCGTTCACGCAGCAGTTTTCGCCCTTGCCTCAGATGTCGTCCGGCACGATACCACAGATGCCTCAGATGTCGCCCGGCATGTTGCCACGGATGCCTCAGACGACACCGTCGCCTCAAATGCACCCGTCGCCTCAGACAACGCCGCCATCAGTTTCAATGGTAGATGCTCAGACGACGCCGCCAGCTTCAGCAGATTACCAGCGAGAGCGTACGAGCGGGAGTGGACGAGGAGGTAGCAGCAGTTCCAGAGGAAGATTTGGCGTTAGAGGGAGTAAAACATTCAAGGAGTGGTTTACAAACCGAGGAAAAGGAAAGGGAAAAGAATGAACATTTTTTTTAATTATTTGTCGTACATTATAATAATTATTGTAATCGAACAACAAATGTTTAGTTTTTATTATTATTATGAATATTAATTAATGAATTTTCTAATTAATAAACTATTTAGTAAGTATTATTTGATTATAATCATAGAATTTATAAGCATAATAAACCAAAAAAAAAACTATCGGGTGCGACTATCCGCACCCGAAAATTGAGCGGGTAGACCTTTGGGTGCGAATAGTCGCACTCAAAGGTCAACATTCCCCGCCACATAATGGCGGGAAGGCTATTGGGTGCGACTAGTCGCACCCAAAAATTTGGCGGGTAGGCCAACGGGTGCGACTAGTCGCACCCAAAGGTTTGGCGGGTAGGCCTTTGGGTGCGAAAAGTCGCACCCAATGGCCTTCTCACGGACTTTTTCGCACATCTTTTCTGACTTATGGGTGCGAATTTGGGTGCGAAAAACCGCACCTAAAAGTCATGACCATCGGGTGCGACTTTTCGCACCCATCACCTTTAGGTGCGAACTTTCGAGTGCGACAAAGTCGCACCTAAAGGTATCATTGGGTGCGACTTTTGACTTTTAGGTGCGAAAAAAGTCGCACCCAATGATGTTTTTTGTACTAGTGCGTACTGAGGTCAATAGTCCTTTGACCCTTAGATTGCGAATATATCGTTTTAAGCAAACTACGAAGAGTTTGTTCATGCAAATCTACATTTGTCTCTTCGTAAGTTGTTAAGTTTGTTTATGGACTAAAAGACTAAGGTTTTATCATAAAGCTTCAAACAAAGAAAGAATGAATGAACGTTTCAACTTTATTATTAAATGAATAGGCAATTACAAGCAAGAGTCTTCATGAGACTTTATTACATCAAATGTACAAAATAAAGACTACAACTCTTCTTGTGGGCACCATTGACAACAAACTCCCACTTGACTTAAAGAAGATGTGTGTAGTCCTTCATGCCTAATCCCTCACGATGTTGGTCGAAGACCTTGTTCGCTAGGGCCTTGGTGAATGGATCTGCGACGTTGTCCACCGTTGAGATCTTCTTCACTTCCACGTCTCCGCGCTGCACGATCTCTCGAATCAAATGGTATTTCCTCTCAATATGCTTAGAGTGCTTATGGCTTCTAGGTTCCTTTGAGTTAGCGACAGCCCCACTATTATCACAATAAAGGGTCATGGGCTCGTCGACGTTTGAAACAACTTCCAAATACTTAAGGAATTTTCTAAGCCATACAGCCTCTTTGGATGCTTCACAAGCAGCCACATATTCTGCTTCCATTGTGGAGTCAGCAATGCAAGATTGCTTAATAATCCTCCACACAACAGCTCCACCATTAAGGATGAACACAGATCCCGAAGTGGATTTCCTGGAATCCTTATCCGCTTGAAAATCGGAGTCGGTATATCCCATCATAGTCAGGTCAGTACCTGAGTATGTAAGCATCAAGTTCCTAGTTCTTCGAAGATACTTAAGAACATGCTTAACAGCAATCCAGTGCTTGGGTCCAGGGTTGGATTGGAAACGGCTAACTACGCCAACGGCGAAACAGATGTCAGGTCTAGTGCAAAGCATAGCATACATGAGGCTTCCTACGGCAGAGGCGTAAGGAATTTTCCTCATGTCTTCAATCTCTTGTGCAGTCTTGGGAGACTGGTCCTTAGAGAGTGAAACTCCATGCCTAAAGGGTGTTTGGCCCTTCTTGGAGTCTTGCATCGAGAAGCGATCCATTACCTTATCAATATAAGATGCTTGAAAGAGCGACAGGGTCCGGTTTTTCCTATCTCAAAAGATTTGGATCCCCAGAATGTACGCGGCTTCTCCTAGATCCTTCATATCGAATTGCTTTGCCAGCCAGACCTTAACCTCAGATAACTTACCCACGTCATTACAAATGAGTAGTATATCATCGACATATAGTACCAGAAACACAACTTTGCCTTCGTGTATTAACTTGTAAACACAAGGCTCATCTATTGACTGTTCAAAGCCAAAGCTCTTTACAGTTTCATCGAATCTAATATTCCATGACCTAGATGCTTGCTTTAATCCATAAGTGGACTTAAGCAACTCACAAACCTTGGTCTCTTGACTTTCTTCCACGAAACCGTCTGGTTGAGCCATGAAAATGGGCTCGTCAAGATTGCCATTCATAAAGGCTATCTTGACATCCATTTGCCAGATCTCATAGTCGAGAGCTGCAGCTATGGATAGGAGTATGCGGATGGATTTAAGCATCGCGACTGGCGAGAAGGTTTCTTCATAGTCAATCCCTTCTTGTTGGGTATAACCCTTCACCACAAGTCGTGCTTTGAACGTCTCGACGTTCCCATCAGGACCCATTTTCTTCTTGTATATCCACTTACACCCTACGGGTTTAATCCCTTTAGGAAGGTCTACAAGTTTCCAGACATTGTTGACATACATCGAGTGCATTTCAACTTTCATGGCGTCAAGCCAAAGGTTTGATTCAGAACAAGCCATCGCTTGGCTATAGGAAACATGATAATCCATGTCAGAGACGGCTACAAGAGAGTCTCCATAAGACATGTACCTGTCAGGCTTTTGAGTAGCCCTCCCACTACGTCGAAGTACTACTTGACGAGATTCTG
Organism: Urtica dioica subsp. dioica; assembly: GCF_054948205.1. NCBI lineage: Eukaryota > Viridiplantae > Streptophyta > Magnoliopsida > Rosales > Urticaceae > Urtica > Urtica dioica. Next base: position 30,935,764 of record NC_142757.1, read on the forward strand.
ATGAGTTAGGTTGTGTTTCAGTTGGGGCAAGAACAGTTCTTACAGATGAGGTAGAAGCTTCCTCACCCAACTTTTCTTCAAGCACAATTTTGCTTCTAGGTTTCGCATCCTTCATAAAGTCCTCCTCGAGGAAACGAGCATTCGTGCTAACGAAAGTCTTATCGTCCTCGGGACTATAGAAGATGAAACCCTTGGTTTCCTTTGGATATCCCACAAACAAGCACAATTCTGACCTATTAGCCAACTTGCTAGTCTTTCGCCTTAGCACGTGTGCAGGGCAACCCCAAATTCTGATGCGGCCAAGATTCACTTTACGGCCAGTCCATCGTTCATAAGGAGTACCAGGAACCGTTTTGGACGGAACTTGGTTCAGAATATAGGCGGCTGTTTCAAGGGCATATCCCCAAAAGGAAGGAGGGAGTGATGAGTAACTCATCATTGATCTAACCATCTCCATTAGAGTTCGGTTCCTTCTCTCTGACACTCCGTTTTGTTGAGGTGTGCCAGGTGCGGTAAGCTGAGAAGCGATACCTTCTTCTTTAAGAAAGTCATCGAACTCTCCAGACATATACTCACCACCTTGATCAGATCGAAGGGTTTTGATCACTTTGCCAGTTTGCTTCTCCACTAAAGCCCTAAAGACCTTAAATGCGTTAAAGGTCTCGGATTTGTGTTTGAGCAAATAGACAAAACTATATCGCGAGTAATCATCGGTGAAGGTAACGAAGTATTCGTATCCTCCACGTGCCTGTTGGCTGAGCGGTCCACATACATCAGAATGTACTAGTTCCAGCAACTCAGTGGCTCTTCGACCCTTATCGGAGAAAGGTCGCTTAGTCATTTTTCCTTCTATGCAGGATTCACAAGCAGGTAGTGAACCTATTGCAGAGGCTTGGAGTGGACCGTCCCTCACAAGTCTCTTAATCCTATCTAGACTGATATGACCAAGTCTTAAGTGCCATAGGTATGTTGATTTTGTTATATCGGAGGATTCAGAAAGTTTGATCCTCTTTGGCTCCCTAATTAGATTGTTATCTATTTCGGTGTCTAAAAGAGAAGGTTGAGTGGGATAGATGTAAAAAAGACCATTCTTCATACATGCATCAGTGACAAAAGAATTAGAAAAAGAAATACGAATTCCATTCTTTATCAACTTTAAATAATAATCTTGCTCGAAAAGTTGAGCAAAAGATATTAGGTTTTTCCCAAAGGAAGGAACATAATAAATATTATTCAAATTTAAAGTTCGATCTTCAAAAGATAGCGTCACGGATCCCACAGCCTTCGCAGACACCACGCTCCCATCACCCCACTTGAAGCAGAAGTCGCCATCCTCTAAGCTTTTGCTTTTCCTAAAACCAGTCAAGGAGCAGCAAATATGGTTAGTAGCAGCGGAGTCAATAATCCACGATGATACATTATCAGCTACTAAACAAGTTTCAGTAACAAGTACAATACCTTTTACTTTGGTTTTGAGGTAGGCAGGACAGTTCCTATGCCAGTGACCAGACTCATTGCAGTGGTGGCACTTGTCTTTAGACTTGTCCACCTTCGGAGCCTTTGGCGCCTTCTTCTTCGTTTGAACCTTAGGTTGGTTCTTCTTCTCGGCATTGCGAGGTCTCTTCTTAGATCAAGAGGTGGAGGCAGTAGCATGTCCTTCTCCTTGAGCCATCTTTTTCTTAGTGAGTGCCTCAGCGGTTTGAAGTTCCCTCATGAGCTCGGTAACACTGTACTCTAGCTTGTTCATGGAATAATTCAACTTGAAGGTATCAAAGGTTTCGGGGAGAGTTTCCAAGAGCATATCTATTTTAGTCTCCCCATCAATCTCGGATCCAAGGATCTCCATTTCGTTTAGATAGCTAATGATCAGCATCATATGATCTCTAACGGGAGTTCCAGCCTTCATACGACAGTTCATGAATTGTCGGACCGCTTGTTGCCTAGCTTGACGTCCTTGCCCTCCAAACATCTCATGGAGATTGTAGAGCATATCGGTGGCAGTTTCGTAATCACGATGTTGTTGTTGCAACACATTGTTCATCGATGCCAGAATGTAGCACCTCGCAGAGTCATTTGTCTCTTCATGTGTTGTTTTAAGCAAACCATGAAGAGTTTGTTCATGCAAATCTACATTTGTCTCTTCATGTGTTGTTAGGTTTGTTTATGGACTAAACACTAAGGTTTTTTCATAAAGCTTCACACAAGGAATAATGAATGAACGTTTCAACTTTTTATTAATGAATAAGCAATTACAAGCAAGACTTTTCATGAGACTTTATTACATCAAATGTACAACAGTAAAGACTACAACTCTTCTTGTGGGCACCATTGACAACAAACTCCCACTTGACTCAAAGAAGATGTGTGTAGTCCTTCATGCCTAATCCCTCTCGATGTTGGTCGAACACCTTGTTCGCCAGGGCCTTGGTGAATGGATCTGCCAGATTGTCCACCGTTGAGATCTTCTTCACTTCCACATCTCCGAGCTGCACGATCTCTCAAATCAAATGGTATTTCCTCTCAATATGTTTAGAGCGTTTATGGCTTCGAGGTTCCTTTGAGTTAGCGACAGCCCCATTATTATCACAATAAAAGGGTCATGGGCTCGTCGACGTTTGGAACAACTTCCAAATACTTAAGGAATTTTCTAAGCCATACAGCCTCTTTGGATGCTTCACAAGCAGCCACATATTCTGCTTCCATTGTGGAGTCAGCAATGCTAGATTACTTAAAACTCCTCCACACAACAGCTCCACCATTAAGGATGAACACATATCCCGAAGTGGATTTCCTGGAATCCTTATCCGCATGAAAATCGGAGTCGGTATATCCCGTCATAGTCAGGTCAGTACCTAAATATGTAAGAATCAAGTTCCTAGTTCTTCGAAGATACTTAAGAATAAGCTTAACAGCAATCCAGTGCTTGAGTCCAGGGTTGGATTGAAAACGGCTAACTACGCCAACTGTGAAGTAGATATCATGTCTAGTGCAAAGCATAGCATACATGAGGCTTCGTACGGCTGAGGCGTAGGGAATTTTCCTCATGTCTTCAATCTCTTGTGCAGTCTTGGGAGATTGGTCCTTAGAGAGTGAGACTTCATGCCTAAAGGGTGTTTGGCCCTTCTTGGAGTCTTGCATCGAGAAGCGATCCATCACCTTATCAATATAAGATGCTTGAGAGAGCGACAGAGTCCGGTTCTTCCTATCTCGAAAGATTTGGATCCCCAGAATGGCCCTCCTAGATCCTTCATATCGAATTGCTTTGCCAGCAAGACGTTAACCTCAGATAACTTACCCATATCATTACTATGAGTAATATACCATCGACATATAGTACCAGAAACACAACTTTACCTTCATGTATTAACTTGTAAACACAAGGCTCATCTATTGACTGCTCAAAGCCGAAGCTCTTTACAGTTTCATCGAATATAATATTCCATGACCTAGATGCTTGTTTTAATCCATAAATGGACTTAAGCAACTCACAAACCTTGGTCTCTTGACCTTCTTCCACGAAACCGTCTGATTGAGCCATATAAATGCGCTCGTCAAGATTGCCATTCAGGAAGGCAGTCTTTACATCCATTTGCCAGATCTCATAGTCGAGAGCTGCAGCTATGGATAGAAGTATGCAGATGGATTTAAGCATCGCGACAGGCGAAAAGGTTTCTTCATAGTCAATCCCTTCTTGTTGGGTATAACCCTTAGCCACAAGTCGTGCTTTGAACGTCTCGACGTTCCCATCCGGACTCATTTTCTTCTTGTATATCCACTTACACCCTACGGGTTTAATCCCTTCAGGAAGGTCTACAAGTTTCTAGACTTTGTTGACATACATCGAGTGCATTTCAACTTTCATGGCGTCAAGCCAAAGGTTTGATTCAGAACAAGCCATCGATTGGCTATAGGAAATAGGGTCATCCATGTCGGAGACGGCTACGAGAGTGTCTCCATAGGACATGTACCTGTCAGGCTTTTGAGTAGCCCTCCCACTACGTCAAAGTACTACTTGACGAGATTCTTATGAGTTAGGTTGTGTTTCATTTGGGGTAAGAACAGTTCTTACAGATGATGTAGAAGCTTCCTCACCAAACTTTTCTTCAAGCACAATTTTGCTTCTAGGTTTAACATCTTTCATAAAGTCATCCTCGAGGAAACGAGCATTCGTGCTAACGAAAGTCTTATTGTCCTTGGGACTATAGAAAGTGAAACCTTTGGTTTCCTTTGGATATGCAACAAACAGGCACAATTCTGACCTACTAGCCAACTTGCTAGTCTTTTGCCTCAGTACGTGTGCAGGGCAACCCCAAATTTTTATGCGACCGAGATTTACTTTACGGCCAGTCCATCGTTCATAAGGAGTACCATGAACCATTTTAGACGGAACTTGATTCAGAATGTAAGCGGCTGTTTCAAGGGCATATCCCCAAAAGGAAAGAGGGAGTGATGAGTAACTCATCATTGATCTAACATCTCCATAAGAGTTCGGTTTCTTCTCTCTGACACTCCGTTTTATTGAGGTGTGCCAAGTGCGGTAAGCTGAGAAGCGATACCTTCTTCTTTAAGAAAGTCATTGAACTCTCCATACATATACTCACCACCTCGATCGGATCGAATGGTTTTGATCATTTTTCCAGTTTGCTTTTCCACTAAATCCGTAAAGACCTTAAATACGTTAAAGGTATCGGATTTGTGTTTGAGCAAATAGACAAAACCGTATCTTGATTAATCCTCAGTGAAGGTTACGAAGTATTTGTATCCTCCACGTGTGTAAGGACAAGTTTCTGCGTGACTCGTATTTGGAGATAATAAGCGAGTTTCCGTTGTTACAACTAAATTCTCGAGTGGGTTATATTTCAATGGATTTATCGAATTAATTTTAAATATGTTAAGGTTATGGAAATCTCGGAATGAGTAAAGGAATTATCGAGTTTATCTTGATTAATAAATTAATTCCGAGGAAACATTTCGGAAATTAATTTAAGAAATAAATTCTCAAGGATGAGAATTAATTCCGAGAAACCTTAAATATATTTAAATTATTCGAGAACGAACGAGAAAATTCTCGGTTCAAATCATATAATTATAATCCGTTCGGTGATGGATTTAATTAAATAATTATATGAAAAGGACGTGGTTGTAACAATTTTAAGGGACCCATTTGAAAGAAAACAAGAAAAAGAAATTGGTTTGAGAATAAAAGGATAATTCTTAAGCCTTGCCTTGTCATCACACATGTGTCACGCTTCTATCCTTGCCAACCCAACACTTATCTTCATCATTTACTTTGCTATTAAGTCTCTCCAGCCGAAATAAACAAACCCACGGGAAAAAAAAGAGGAAGAACAGAAGAAGAGAAGAGAAATAGTGAGAGACCGAGGGAGAGAGAGAGAGCTCGGGGAAGAGAAAGGCCGAGAGAGAGCAGAAGAGAGCTAGAGAGCGAGTGAGCGAGACTGAGAAGGAGAGCGACCGAGGGAGAGGACGCGTGACCACCAGCACCAGCCCGTGACCCCAGCTCCGTGCGCGCGCCATCCAGCCGACCCCTGAGCCTCGCCGCGCGCGCGACCGCCGTGAAGGTTGAGCCGCCGCGAGCTAGAGAGGACGCCGGAGGGTTCAATTCCTCCAGAAACAAGGTGAGATGTTCTTCCCCAATTTCGAATCTGGAAGTTAGGGTTTCGTTTTGGAATTGGGGCTTTTGGTTGTGAGTTAGGATTTCGGTGATGATTCCTGGTTATGGTGTTGTTCTTGGTTTTGGAAGGGTTTGGTTGTGGTTTAAGTCTTGGCCGTGTGGTTTTGGTTCTGGCCGTGTGACTGAGATTAGTTCTTTTGGGTTTCTTTGGACGAGTTATTGTTATTGTTTGTGATATTGTTGCGAGTTGTGTCGAGTGTTAGACTCGGTCTAGGTGGGCGGCACAGGTCTCGGGGCAGCGGTTCGGGACGGCGAGGGCGCTGTCCAAGAGTGTCGGAGCTGCTGCGCGGGTGACGACGGAGCGGGGCTGGTCAGCGAGGTTCATCGGCTCGGTTGGGACGAGCTGTTGGGCCGGGGACGGCAGCGACGCTGTGGTGGCTCTCAGGGGGCTGTTTATGGCAGTCTCTGCCCGGTGTTAGCGAGTCGAAATTTCCCGAGTTCTGACTCGAGTCTAAGACGTAGTGAAGTAGTTTTTCTTTTAGTTAGTTGCGAAGTTTTGATGGATTGTATGAGTGCTCGGAGTTAGTGCGTTATTATATTTTATGTATAGTGTTGTTATGTTTTATTGTTTGACAATGGTTTTATTTTCCAAGTTGGTTTCGTTTGAACCGTTAAAATTAGTACGTTATTATTATCAAAAATTAATACGTTATAATTAGTATGTTTTATAATCGAGCTCGTTTTATGTAAGTCGTTAAGAAAAAAATAATTAATATGTATCATTATTAAACTCGTTGATTATTCACGTAATTATTTAGTATATTTATCTTAATTATGTATTAAAAATCGAGTTCGACTATAAGCTCGACTCTTTTAATTTGGAAAAAGAATATCAACGAGAAATGTTTTATTTACGTTCTCAAACGGTATAACTTGTCAATAAAAAGAGACTAAGTCATAAAATATTTTCTAAACCACATTTGAGAAGTGTCGGTTTGAGTTAGTTTCATATAACTTACGTATTCTATAGATTGTTAGTAAGAGTTTCTTTATACGTTCTTTTCTTTTAGTTTCGACCTTCGGGAACCTATCCTAAGCAATGGGCTTTGTCCCGTCAAAAGAATAGGTGGTCGAATAGCGGGGCGTTTCTTAGCCTAGATCAGGGAAGTTGTTAAGGCCTTGTTCTTAGGCGTCGATTCTTTCCCGTCTCTGTTCTGTCATGTATTCCCTGATGTTTGTTTTTTTTAGACGCTCTGAGTAGCGTGACTAGGAGGACGTTTTGAATACGTTCCTTATGAGCTTTCTTTTAGTAGAAGTGTGTACGTTAGTAGATCAATGGACGAGATACTGAGTATGCTCGATGTTCGATCTTTCTCTTCCATAGATACGTCCAGATTGCTATAAGGATTAGCAGGAGAAGCTTACGAGGACTGGGTTATACGTGAAGTTAAGAAGAACCCTTTTATCTGGAAGAGAAGATCTCAGGATTCGAAAGAATCGTTATCCGGGTAAGTGGATTATAGGCACCTACAATATCAAGAAATATTATATATATCTTTATATATATACATATATTGTACGTGCATTTTCTATATGCTTTCTAGTAAGCAAGAGTAAGATAAACCAAAAGACAATTCACTATCAAGATTAAGGGCTTTAAGCCGCTAACGAATTGAGAAACGGAATTAGTCCGGCTAACAAAAATGGCTAGAGGTAACTAGGAACCCGAGCCTTTGCTATGTGTTTAGTTAGCCACCTTCCAGAGATCCAGTCCTAGTGAACTGGATTATGAGAGACTGAAGCTAAGACTCGTATTCAAAAGCGAGAATATTATGATAGGATCTTTGGGAGTCGCATCTCAAGATCTTATAATTCACGAGTTAATAAGCGAAAAGAATATATGTTAAGATCGGGATTAAACCCGAATTAAGCAGTCTCTCATGTTAAGTTAATTAAAGAGAAAACACATAATGATACCGCCTCCGACATATACCCCTTGTTAGCAGGTACCTATTATGCTTCGTGCTGGTACCACATGGGGATTAGGCAGGAGACTGTGCACCCTCCTGTCTGGCGCCAATAAGACATGTGTCGTGCGGATATCATTAAGGGATCCCGAGCAGGAAATGTATTGTATGATGGGAATTGCCGGGACCTAAGCTGGCATATTCTCAAGTAAGAGGAGTTACCGGGACCTAAGCTGGTAATTCCATAGTTATGATTAAAGCAAGTATGTTTATGATGTGAATCACCGGGACCTAAGCTGGTGAATTCTTAAGTAAGAGGAATCTCTCGAGACCTAAGCTGAGTGATTCCTAAGCAGGATGAATCTATCGGGACCTAAGCCGATTGATTCTCAAGTAAGGTGGATTTATCGGGACCTAAGCCGATACTTCCGCAAGTTATGAAAAGATATGATCTCATGTTACGTATTGTTTATGTGTTATGTGCATTGTGCATTAGATATGTAGATATCCGCTTACTGAGTCTTTCGACTCACAGTTATTATCTTGATATTGTAGATAAAGGAAAGGCCAAAGAAGACTGAGCAGAGCATCAGCGAAACCGGTAAGTAAGTAGGCGTGTGTATGTACGACTGCCGACCTGTGGCTAAGTCAAGGGCGAATGAGTCTATTTTGTTTTTAAAAGACGAGTCTTTTGTTTGTAAAGTTTTAAATAGTATGTTTTAAGAAAAACGAAAAATTCGCCCATATTTTTGAGACGTTTATGTAAATATTTTAAAAGTTTTTCTAGAAAATGTTTTCTGGAAGCGCTTCCACCAAAGTTTTTATGAATTTTATTTATGTCAAGTAAGATACGAAGATCTCTGCCGCGGCTCGTGGGCGAGCTAAGGCTCGCGGGTCGTGACAACGTGCCTGTTAACTGAGCAAACCACATACATCATAATTTACTAGTTCAAGTAACTCAGTGGCTCTTCGACCCTTATCGGAGAAAGGTCGCTTAGTCATTTTTCCTTCTATGCAGAATTCACAAGTAGGTAGCGAACCTATTGCAGAGGCTTGGAGTGGACCGTCCCTCACAAGTCTCTTAATCCTGTCAAGACTGATATGACCAAGTCTTAAGTGCCAGAGATATGTTGATTTTATTAGATCGGAGAAATCTGAAAGTTTGATCCTCTTTAGCTCCCTAGCTAGATCGTTATCTATTTCAGTGTCTAAAAGGGAAGATCGAGTGGGATAAATGTAAAAAGGAGCATTATTCATACATGCATCAGTGACAAAAGAATTATCAGGAAACGAAATACGAATTCCATTATTAATGAACTTCAAACAATAATCTTGCTTAAGAAGACGAGCAACAGATATTAAGTTCTTCCCAAAGGTAAGAACAAAATAAACATCATTTGAGTTTAAAGTGCGGTCTTCAAATGACAGCGTCACGGATCCCACAGCCTTCGCAGACATCAGGCTCCCATCACTCATTTGAAACAGAAGTCACCTTCCTCTAAGCTTTTTGGTTTTCTTGAAACCCTGTCAAGGAACAACAAATATGGTTAGTAGCAGTGGAGTCAAGAATCCACGTTGATACATTATCAGCTACTAAGCATGCTTCGGTAATTAGTACAATACTATGTTCCTTTTCTTTGAGATAGGCAGGACAATTCTTCTTCTCGGCCTTGTGAGGTCTCTTCTTAGATCAAGAGGCGGAGGTTTTGTGCTCAGTAGCATGTGCCTCTCCTTAATTCCTCTTTCTCTTAGTGAGACCTTCAGCAGTGTGAAGCTCCTTCATAAGCTCGGTAACAGTGTACTCTAGCTTGTTCATGGAGTAGTTCAGCTTGAAGGTATCAAGAGACTCGGGGAGAGTTTCCAAGATCATATCTATGATATTCTTCCCATCAAGCTCAGATCCTAGGATTTCCATTTCATTCAGATAACTAATGATCAGTATCATAAGGTCTCTAACAGGAGTCCCAGCCTTCATCCGACAGTTCATAAACTGTCGGACTGCTTGTTGCCTTGCTTGACGTCTTTGTCCTCCAAACATCTCATTGAGATTATAGGGCATGTCAGCGGCAGTCTCGATGTCATGATGTTGTTGTTGCAACATATTGTTCATTGATGCTAAGATATAGCATCTCACAATCTCATCGGATCGAAGCTAGACCGCTAAGGCGTCTTCGTCCTCTTGAGTTGAATCATCATTCGTCAGAGGAGGACACAGGGTGGTGAGTACCCATTTGTGCTTGTTAACGGTAACTATTACGTCGAGGTTATGTTTCCAAACAACGTAGTTTTCGGTTTCGAGTTTGTTTGAGGAAAGGATGACTGAGAGAAGGTTGAGAGACATTTTGCTTTTAAAAGTTGAAACAAGTTTATGATTAGTCTTTGGTTTAGGATTTAAGTTTTAAACATTTGATAAAATCCAAAGGTGTTATAAACCAAACGATAATTTACTCCCTCAAGAGAAGGCCGCAAAAAATCTCCATTTATAAGTAAATGACACATCATTAATGCTTAGCCAAGATGTCAATACACCAATTTTGACTAGCCACCTTTTAAATTGGTTTGATCACTCATATCCTTTCGCAGAGCCTCAAGGGAGGATTACTAGGGATTGAGCCTAAGTGTACAACCAACCACTTAGTCCAAAAGATCAACTTTGAAAAAACAATCCCCCAAGAGGAGCCCTTGTCTTCATCGTCTCATTCTCGGACGTAGCTCATTGAGCAATGATCGAAGCAAAAACGCCATAGAGTACTCCCATTTAAGAGAGGGCCACAAGAGTGACTCTTAGTCTCACGTTAATTGCTTCTTTCATTAGTGTTGGGGATCGTGGGTTACAAACAACAAGTATAACCCTCTCACTTAGTTTTTGGAGTTGGCGCATCGTCTTTATAAGTTCGGAAATAAATTTCCTAGTTATAGAGCGATAGAGTGGACTACTAGAAAGGAATCCTAGATCTTCATGTTCAAGGAAGAGCAGTGTTAGTGCATAAAGGCACAAGGTACATACTCAGACATTTTCCTATTTTCTATTAGGGAAAGTGCATGAGGGAAGTGTGAACTTTAACTCACTCGAACACTTGAAAGTTTGAGATTACACATCTTTTTATTTTTCGGCTCGTCTACGAGGAGACCTCCCACTCAAATTTTCAAGAGCATATAGATTTTGAACATATGTGGTATAGATATAGTTTTGAAAACTTATTTGATTTGGATGACAAAATATTTTCAAGTTTGAAAACGAAAACGGTTTTTCAAAAATCAAACTAGTTTTGTAAAAATTCAATTTCAATTAAACTTTCAAAAATCAAAACATTTTAATGTTTCACATTATGTTTATTATCTTAAAAAATAAAATTTTGCTCAAGGAAATTTTCTCAATAGAGTTCTATAACTTATGGTAGTTGGGTTGAAAATCCGGAATTCTAAAAAACTGGACTTTCGGGACAGCCGTGCACTTCAGAGTAAAATCCCCATAACTGGCGGCTCCGACGTCCTTTTGACCTAAAGCAAATTGTATTGGAAAGAGGACAAACAGACCTTTAATTTTATTTAAGAATCATTAAATTTGGAATTCTGAGCTGAGAGTTATGCCACTTTTATTGCGGGTTTTCTCGCGCTCGAAGAAAACTGGAAATAATTAAAGTTCGGACTTTGAGTGCGAAAAAAGAATCGAGTGTAACGAAACGTTTTAGGAAGTTGTTAAAGCTTTTATTTGTGTTTTATTAACATGTTAATAACATGGTATAAAAGAAATAACAACAAGCATAAAACGAATCAAGTAAATAAAAGAAACTAGTAAGACAAGATAACTAGTAACAAAAATTTACCGAAATTTCTCAAACTTTAAAAACACGTTTTTCATTATAAAAAATTAAAAACTTTTAGAACTGATTCTAATGTATTTTAATAACATCCCAAACTCATAGAAAATCAACATGATTTTTAATTTAAAGGCATGAGCAATAGATTAAAAAAAACTAAGAATACAATTCTAACTTGTCACAAAATTAGTAAACTTTCGAAAACGATTTTCAAGCTCATAATTTTAATTACATGTACATGCATATCTTTGACCATAGCTCTGATACCATTTGTTGTAATTGATCTAGGGTTAAGAAAAGATTTAACGCTTTGAGCAAGCGGCGGAATTTAAAAAATTTCTTTAAAACAAGTAACACGTTTTTACTAACCTAGACAAAGAGCAAGTACATATAAATTAAAACTATAAATGAGCATTATATATTTACTAACATTTGAGAAGCTTGAACGTTGAGAAGCCTTAGGATGGTTGAAACGTTCGTCTCCCCTCGCAGCACGTCTCTCTTCTTTCCTCGAGAACTCGAGCAACCACGAAAGTTTTTATCACAATAATCACTCGAGAAAGAAAGGAATTAGTGTGGGCACTTTTAAACATGACGACTCAAGAACAAGTCTCAATGTCGAAGAGCTAAAACACTAGGTCAAATGTGGACCTAGGTGCCAAAACAAAAACAAAAGAAAACTAGAGAGAGAAAGGGAAGGGGCGGCAACCACAAGTTCTAGAGAGAGAAGCTCTAAATCTCTAACTTATGTGGAATGAATAGAATGAGAGGAATGAGGCCTCTATTTATAGGGGAAGGAATACCTTCAATAAGGTAGTTTTCTCTTCTATAGAATGTCACATATTCATGAGAAAAATTTTCTCTTCCCCAAATATAGTCACACGGCCAAATAAGGCTTCTAGAAGCCTTGGATTTGTTTCCTCTTTTATTCTCTCTTTAGCTTGGCCGAATTCCCTTTTCCTCATAGAGGAAATTTGTTTCCTATTTTTCTTATGGCAAATATCTTCATACATTAATGCACAAAATAATCTCTCTTTTTCTCTATTGGGTTGGACGAAAATTAAAGCTCTTGAACATGCTTCTAGATGTTTCTTCATTTTTTCATGACAACATAAGAAAAGCCCATCAAGAATTTTCAAATAAAATTCCATGAAATGAAATTAATCTTCAAGGCCGAATTTACTTGAAATTGGCCGTGTGGTTTTAACTTCATTTGTCATCATATGACAATGTCAAAAAATTTATTGACATTCATTTCGTCTTATGTTTTAAAAGACAAAAATACCCTTTAAACAGTTTTCGTAAAACTTGTCTCGTTCTTTTTTTTACTTAGCTTCTAGTTTAACTATTCCTACTCGATATGATTTGTGACATTGACCTCATGGACCCAAATGAACAAAGCTTGAGCTTAAATACTTGGACTCAAAAGTTCACAAATCTTTTCCAAGTTTAGCTTAATGTCAACTGACTCCACTAAAGAGTTGACACTGAGAATCTCTCGGTTCAAATGAATTTATTTTCTACTCAAGAATTCAACTAAATTGTGATGAGTGGATCCACTGAATATTATCTATGTTTACCCTTCATGAATATCATCAGCTAGTCGGGATTTACAAAATTAGCATTTTAAGCTTCTAGCTGTTATTTCCTCAACTCTTTTGTCGCTTGTGAATAAGTTAGAAACAATGTATTGACGAGGAGCTAACAAGTCACATTGTTTCATCCAAAAGAGTCAAGACTCAATTTGGACACTGGCCAGTTCATTTATTCACATTTCAAGGAACAAAGCATGAGGTGATATACATTGTATTTAAGCAATCTTGTACATGAATTCCATATCTATGAGAACGTCACAAAGTTACTCATGACATCTTCATAACTTAGTACTTCACCAATAGGTCCTGTTCGGAATCACATAGTGAGTTCGAACTCTGACTTTCTCAAATGAGAATTTGTAAGCTATGAAATGACATGTCTCATTTCAGGATTAAGGTAAGCATGATGCAATTCATACGTAGTGACCTCGAGACATAAGAGGTTAAATGGTTTGTTCTTATCTTGTCTCTAGAAGTGTACTGGTCAATTCAGTACCTTCGGAAGATACCTAGAAGAACTATAGAGTCTCCAAATCTCAATGTCTCATAACCAGACATCATAGATTCTCCTAACAATCGTACTGAGGTCAATAGTCCTTTGACCCTTAGATTGCGAATATATTGTTTTAAGCAAACCATGAAGAGTTTGTTCATGCAAATCTACATTTGTCTCTTCATGTGTTGTTAGGTTTGTTTATGGACTAAAGACTAAGGTTTTGTCATAAAGCTTCACACAAGGAATAATGAATGAACGTTTCAACTTTTTATTAATGAATAAGAAATTACAAGCAAGAGTCTTCGTGAGACTTTATTACATCAAATGTACAAAAGTAAAGACTACAACTCTTCTTATGGGCACCATTGACAACAAAGACGTCATCGTGCTGAACTATAGACATAACTGTCGTGTCGTACTGTTCAAATGCATATGGTATGGTGACAAGTACAGGGCGTATAGTGCACGTTGATAATACCACCGGAGCAACGAGTTCGTATACCGCCAAAGAGTGGTTTACAGAAGAGCCGTATATGTATATAAGGTTTTTTGGGCACTTAACATGAATTTAGAGCTCTAGTAAAAACACAACACTCTGTTGTCATTAAATGTTTTCTTTTTTTATTTAGGGGGTACCATTCATGACCTGGACATGTTGCGATTAAGTATACCATTTAAACGACCGTTACGATGGGACATGTCGCAATCACAAATGGTGGTCACAATATGCATCAACCTAAATCCTGAGGTGCTCCTAGAAATTAGAGTTATATACTCGGCTTTTTAATTCATTCGTTCACAGCTACATAAGATGTTTATATACTTACATTTTGGAGGACCATGGTTTAATAAGTGATGGAAGGGAAACATCAAAAGTGGAATTCAATTCTTAATAAAGAGTGTCAATCTTCGTTCACCTAACAGCTAGATCCATAATCGATCGATTGTTGACATCTTTGTGCTACGAGCAGCAAATAAATCTTTCGCTAGGAAATCAGTGAAACTCAGGGCTCATAAGTGACTCGAAGGTATAACTGTATATTTTACTCTTCGTCTCACGAGCTGGACCTGGAGGGTAGATACTTATGTATTGGCTATATCAATGAACACTTATATATAAGAATCAAGTATATATAATTCTGATAACTTTGAGAGGTTCAATCTTGAGATTTTAGTGGAATATCACCAAGATTCTATCAAACAAAAGAAGAGAGGTACCAGTCTCTACGCTATCGCTCGTGTTCATCTAGCTTTGTGTTATTAGTTCTATAGTCCCCAACTCGGCTCTGGTAAAATGAGTTAGAATAGTTTTGTAGTAAATATGTGAATTTGACTACACACTCAATACTACAACTTGGTTGCAATATCTTTCACATTCGTAATAAATTACCTTATGAAATAGATATTAATTCTTAAGTAACTTTGAAATATCACTAGATTTAAATGGGCTTGTAAAAACAATTTAAATCAGTCCACAAAGCCCAATTGGATTTGTGGTAGGTGTGTACAATGAAGTACATGAGGGCTTGAATTTGTTTGATCAAAACCAAATAGTATTGAGATTTTCTGAAAATAAATATTTATATTAAATATGATATGATTTTATGAGTATTTAGTAAAGTAATTATTTTAATTGTGAGTATTAAATATGATATGATATTCTTTACTAAATAACAGTGTTGTGCGTGCAAATCGTCAGCGCTGCGTTGACGAGCCTAGTGCACCTTCCTTCCCCAGCTGCTGCTGACAAGTACCGCCTGTTCGTCTCTCTCTAGCTTCCCATAGACGTGCGGGATGCTCGTCTTCAGTCTCCTCTGCACGGGCTGGATACGTGCAGTCTTGTGCCTCGTCGATCCCGCGGACGCGCAAGATTTTGTCTCGTTGATTCGTAACAAAATATATTACAAAATTTATACTCTATAATTCGGGTTTAACATCAATCTACGAAAACATAAATACGAAGAACTCGACGCGATCTATTAAACTGAAAAATAAATCACATAAACAATTATCAAATTAATTCAAACCATTCAATCATTTTTAATAAAACAGAAAATCATCAATCAATAAATTGAAAATTTCATATCACCGCTCTGATATCAATTTCTGGAAACAAACTCTGTATCACATATATAGCTAACCTTAAGATTTTTTTTTATTTTTTTTTTATTTTTGAGGGAAAGCTAACCTTAAGGCTTTGTTTGGTACGAATGATGAAAATATGGGTGGATGGATTGTTTAGGATGGAAAAGAAAGGAAATGAAATGAGTGGATTGTAACTTTTTTAAAAGTTGATTGGTATGATAAGAGGAAAGATTAATATCAATCCACCATGTTGTTTGGTATGAATAGAGAAAAAAAGAGTGATTAATTTGTAGTATGGTAAAGTACAATAATACCCTTATATATTATCAAATTGATATTTAATTTGCACATACTTTATTTATATTATAAAAGTCATATGCATGCAATTACGTAGCTGAATAACTATATTATATATATAATGTTATTAAATGCAAAATTGCATATATTATAAAGTATTTAAACAAAAGTAATTGTCCTACAAAATTATAAATATTACAACTTCTTGTACTTTTTTTACGTTAAAAAGATTAATATTTTAACTATTAATATCACATCCTAGCAAGCAAAATAAATTTATGGACTAGAGCAAAATAGGCAATTACTAATAATTTTTTAAAAAAAACGTGTTATATGATGTTTTAGAAATCACATAAGGTTAGTTTTTTAATTTTATAAAAATTTATTGGTCTCCCTTCTTCAATCCGTGCATAATGGGAGGGGTCATTTTTGGTGGTCTCATAGATATTAATCCATCCTTCCATCCTTTATAATCTTTCCCTCTTTAATACCAAACAACAAATAAACACAATCCATCATCCCAAATCCATTTATCATAATCCATCCTTCCAAAATCCATCATACCAAACAAAGTCTAAGATTTCGGTCTGAAAGTCAGGTGATCTCCAATCTTAAAGGATGTTTATTTCTTCTCGGAGTCTTAATATAAGATTAGTTTTGCATTTTAAATGTCGTTTGGCCTTCACATACAAAGCATATTTCGAAGAACGTAAACACACAACTTAAATTTGAAATTTTATATCTAATCATAAAAGTTATGAATATCTTTCTAGAATGCATTCGGGGGCTTCACAATATAACTATTAGTATAGTTAAAAAATGAATTTTTAAGTTTTAAATTGTAAAAAAAATATGTTACACACGAGTTTGTCAATTTGTAAGAAGATAAGGACGGTAATATTACCTTTTTGAATATTAGGGACTGATATGAGATGTTTTATACTTTTAAGGGTATACATGAAAACAAAAGCTGTCAATTTAGTAGGAGATTTGTCCAAGGAAATAAAAACATAAGCACTTGCGATGCACGCGTGAATAATGAATAAGGTGTGTGACGCTTGTTTCAGAACGAACCAAGGCTTTGGAGCAGAGCACGACTTTGGCGACCAAACGCCGGCGAGAGAGAGAGAGAGAGAGAGAGAGAGATTGTGGCGTTGCTTTCATGTGAGTTTGTGCTTCCTTTTTATTTTTTATTAACCTTGATTTTATTCGGAAATAAATCGGAAACTAGGAAAACATGAATCGAATTTATTTTATTGTTGTTGCCATTATTCAAGTTGCGATTGAATCACGATTACGCATTACGTCCCTCAAATATGTATGCACTTTTCGGATTTTTTAATTAATTATTTTTCTGGGCTGTAAGGATTGGGTATAAAAATCGCCATAAGGCGTGGTGGTATTGGTTAAATTGGAGCTTATTTCTGAACTCAGTAATGTTAGTAATGGTATTTGATGATAATTATAAGCCGATTTGAGTTCTAGGGTTCGTAACGAACTGTTGGTGTTGTCATGGTTGTAGCGCAGTTTGGTAGGGTTGGAAAGAAGCGCTCTAGGGTTTGGAAGGAAGAAGGATGCTTCAGATCAGGCTTAGCAAGGCTCCGGTGACGGAGGGCTCTGTGGGAGCAGCGAAAGCTGTGGCGGCGGACTCGGTGACGGTGGCGTGCCCTGACCACCTCGTGCTGGCGGATCTTCCGGTGGCAAAGGGCATCGGCGCCGCCATCGCCGCCTCGCTCGTCAAGACCGTCGGCCGAAGATCCCGCCGCCAGCTTGGCGAGCGAGTCCACTTCTGCGTCCGATGCGATTTCCCTATCGCAATATACGGCCGCTTGGTATGTTCTCTTCGCTCCGGCTTGTTTTCCAATCCGTTTCGTATGTGTTATAGCTTGAAGATGTTAAATATGAATGTTTTCAGAAGTGCATTTGATCCGGTGTTCGAGTAAAGTTTTTTTTTCTTTTTTATTCTTTTTTTTTCCCCTTTTTTATGAATCGTTGATGAAACTGCTGTTTATAGTCACTGCATATCTAAACTGGTATGACTGTGCTCGGAAATTATTTCAGTTTGTCTTAAAAGTATTATATCAAGTATGAGCTTGACACTAGACCATCTCTCTCTCTCTCTCTCTCTGTGTCTCTCTATAAAATTGGTTTATTAAAAATGGAAAACTAACAGAATGGGACACATTTTTTATTTTGGGCTTGGATTATTTAAGCTCTTTAAGTTGATGAATAATTAATTTTTTTTAATTAGACCATGAAATTGAATGCATATATAGATCAGAAATCCACAACTCACGAGTGTTTTTGCAGAGCCCGTGTGAGCATGCGTTCTGCTTGGATTGTGCGAGGAGTGATTCAATCTGCTATCTGTAAGTTGTTTCAGTTTCATTACGAAAATATTCGGACCGATGTTATACGAGTTAATTAGGTTTTTTTTTGGTTATGTAACTTTATTTAGTATAAAATAAATAAGTAATTAGGGTTGCTCACTTGAGTTATAAGAGTTATTCAGTTGCTATTTTATTTTATTTAGACGAAGATTTGTGTTAACAGAGAGATAAGTTCACCTTTCAAATAGTACTAAGAGGCCTCTAAAATTTCTGATATGTGTTCTTTCTTTAATTATCCTGGATCAACTTCTTTTTTCTATTTTGGGACAAAGCTCATTTTTAACATGTATTTCAGTGTTACACTTGCCATATTAATGGTCTATGATTTGTCTGCCTGTTTTTGCTGTCCGATACAATGGTTTCTGTATATATTTTTACGTATAAATTACATCTGTACTTAAATAATCTGAAATTTGTTGACTACATACTCATTTAATCAATTATTATTTTTTAAAAAACTTGAAAGAGATAACTGATGAGTTTGATGGAAGAATTGCTCCGTGGATGAATTACTTAACAAAGATGCTGCTTTGAATCGTGCTATACAGCTGTGATGAACGAATCCAGAAGATTCAGACTATCAAATTAATGGAAGGCATATTCATCTGCGCAGCCCCGCACTGTCTCAAGTCTTTCCTGAAGCGGGTCGACTTCGAATCTCATATTCAGGAGAGCCACGCGGAACTTCTTCAGACAAACGCAGACAAAGAGGACTATAATAACGAGTCTGAAGCTCAGAGCATGAAACAGTCCTCGGCGCTGGAGTCAACCCTCCGCGCACCCCTCAGGCCGGGCTTCTCGCCCAGTTCAAACTCCCAGATTCACGACCGGGAAGACAAAAACCGCCGCCAGCTGGTCAGAGAACAATCGTTTCCGCGGCCGATAATACCGACAAAGCCACCACAGGCTTTTGGGCAGGTACACGCAAATCCACCCGAAGCCCAACCCGAGTACCGGCACCAAGGCTTCGACAACAGGCCTCACAACCCGTTCCAACAACCGAACTACGATTCGCCCGGTGCTCTGAAGCAAGAATCGGGCACACAAGGAGTTGTGCCCGAGAGTCCGTTCCCCGACCATCCAGCGATGCACACCGCTCCGCCCCCGAACTACATCAACCCGAACCAGATGGTGAACCCCTCTGCCCCATATGGCTATCTTCCATTCATGGGCGACGGGTCTCAGCCTTTATACAGCAATGCCCCGTACGACATGGGGAGGCCGGAATCGGTGCCAGCATCCGGGCCAGAACAAAGCTCGTTGCTAGGATTTCCTCCGGCGACGGGGAACACAAGTTTCCCGTCCAACAACTACCATCATCATCATCATCATCATCATCCTCATCATCATCATCATGGTCATAATCAGCCGTGGAACGGAGGACAGTCGGGTGTGCCTTTCGAGCCGCCTCAGGCCGTTCAAGATGGTTTCACAAATGCGTCGGAGAATCAAGGGAAAGCTCCGTATTTCCACGCTCCTCCAACGAGGGACGGGAAGGGAATACTGGCGCCGCAGCCGATGCCTCACTCTCTGCCTCCCCCGCCACCTCCTCACATGTCTCAGCCGAAACGCAAGTTTTATTCGGAGATGGGTCGGGACGGACAGGGCTATGGATGGCAACACGAGAACCGGGATGGATTCGGAAGCGGCCAAGACTAGCGAGACTAACATTCGCCTTTTAGTTATTTCTCTCTTTCCTTCTTAATTGCCTGTTGCAAATAGTGGATTTTCGGGTTTTTGTTTTCTGCTTTATTTTCCGCATGAATCCTGCTCAGTCTATGTTTGTAAAAGGATTATGGCCTAGTTTTACAATCCTTGCATCACAGAGCTCAGTATTTGTTGGGCATCTTGCGTTTTAGCATCTATTTATAAAGTTTACAGCCGCTATAAACACTTTTACATTTCCTCTTTTCAAACTTTTGAACCACCTTAAGAATTGAAAAACTCTGTTTTTTTCTCAATATAGTAAAGTCCATGAGGCAAGTCCAAAGATCAGACGAGTAAATTGAGAAGTCGGTTCACGGAACAAAATCCAAAAGGAATTCTTGGTTCCCTAAAAAAAATGAAATCACAAAGACGACACCCAGACAAAATCTTTAAGAGGGAAGACCAAAATAAATTAATAACAAAAAAGCTTTTGGTGAGTATCAAAATGTTTGTACATAACTCTGAGCTATTGTATATATCAGCTCAACTTTCTCTTTTCAAGAAACCATCTTTGGACTTTGCTGATACACCTTTCATTTACTAAAACATTTAGCTGTTGCAATTTCCTGTAACCCAACATGAGGTGTTTGTCAATGCAATTCTCATACCTTTCATAGATAGCTGGTATTGTTAAGACAATCACAAGACCTGCAACGCAAAGGGGAAAAGAAAAAATAAAAAATAAAAATAAAATTCATGTTAACAAAATTGAATTTTCAATCTGAGGACTCGATTAAGGGATTGCTTAAGAGTCTCACTGGTATAGGCCAAGGAGAGAAAATCTGCCATAGCCCCAACAACTGATAGCAGAAACAGATAGCTCGTTGCCTTGAAGAACAGCTTCGAGTCTTTGCCGAGAGCAATGTCTTGAGAGACAGAGAGGAACTTATTTACTCGGGTTCGGATGAGTGACGCGACCTCATTCACCATTTCTTCCGATAAATGCAATTTTGGTAGTGGCGGAGCAGGACTGTGTCAAGAAAAAACAACAGTCATTCCCTCTTCTTTCCATCGAACTTCTTAGATGTAGCGATTCAATTTTGGATAAAAAAAAAATACTAAATTTTGTTTCAGTAAAATTGGATGCCTTTGTTAAAGGTATTCAAATAGCTTGAATGACATTTTCATTCAACAAGTTTATAAATCGCAATATAATCCATTCTGACACTCTTCAGGTTTGTAAGAACAGTAAAAAAGCATAAATTATTATTATTATCAAGTATTATGTTATTGTGTCTTGTGTTACCGATTGAGAATGGCAGCAGATTTGGCCCAGAGAAAAAGAATGAGGAGGAGGAGAAGAAGAACACTTGACACCAGTGACAACAAAGTATAACCAGTTTTCTCGAAAACCAACCAAGCTCCGAGAGTCACTGATAATAAACCCATTGTCACATCCTTTTGTCTCCACAAAATCACATCTGAAACTGATTCATCCAAAACCAAATCAAATTTCAATATAGATAGAAGATGATGAAATGATGATGGTGATCAAGTGAGCTTACCAAGTCCAGCCCCGAAGATGTCATGAAGACTTCTTTCCCTTCCAAACAATCGATCCGCCGAACCCATTTTGGAAAAAGAGCCTTCAATTTGATTCAGATCTCTTCGAATACAGAGGAAACAAACAAGAGAGAGAGAGAGAGAGAGAGAGAGATATCAAAGCTGACGGCTAAAATTTGGACTAATCATCCCATTCACTGTTGTCATTAATATTTGTAGCATAAATCTCTCCTGATGAATGAATCCTAAGAAATTATACGGAAGAAAGACAGGAATGTTTAAATGAAATATTTTAAAGGTATGGTTGGTACTTGGTATGGTCACAGATTACAGCCTAAAAGCGGAATTCCACTAATCGACTTTTTTTCTATCTATTATTCATTCGTTTCTTCTTCCAAAAGATTCAATGGAATTATATATATATATATATACATATATATAATTTATTGAGAGAGGCTGTAATTATATTCGTCATCCTACGTGTTTTGATGGGGAGAGAGACTAGAGAAGAGGAAAGAAAGAAAGTTTCTTGTGGTGCAGTGACTGACCGACCATTTGATTGGGCTTGCCTTTTTTCTGTCATTTCTTTTGCCTTATATGTAGGACTTAATCCCACTTTTGTTCGGAGCGAAAAAATAATGAGAAATTATCTCATTTATCACTGATTTCATAATATGTTTCCACTTTCTATCGAAAGACTAATTTGACCCAAAATGCCACCATCTATGTCAACAATGTTGACATCTATTTTTGTCCTTCACTATTAGATGTCAACATTGTTGACATATAGGTGGTATTTTGGGTCAAATTAGTCTTTTGGTGGAAATTGATAAAATGTTATGAAATTGATGACAAATGTGGCAATTTCTCAACAATAAATCCCAGTTTTGTCAATGGCGATTTTGTCCTATATATTTTACCTTTGTTATTAAAAAAAAAAAAAAAAAAAAAAAAAAAAAAAAAAAAACTCCTCAAACACCTCGTTTAGAACACCCATAAAAATAGAGTTGTATAACGTCTTAAAATAAGGCACACACAAAATTTAATAAAGTATAAACACAAATAAATTGAAATAAAAAAAAAAAAAAAGAAGAAAGAATTCGAATATGGTGTGACACAAATTGCCTGCAGAGCGCCGGAGACGAAAACAAAAACCATCATGAGAACAATAACAAGAGATTTACGAAAACAACCACCGAATAATGGTACATGAGTTGTAGCAGCACAAATGATCTCGATGACGTCAGTGGTATGTCCGCGCTCAATAATAGAAGAGCATTGCTATGTGACACGGGTCACGACCAGTGAACGACCCACTCACATTTTGACACGTGGCAGCACAGTGCCACGTGTCAAAATGTGAGTGGGTCGTTCGTTGTCGTGACCCGTGTCACAGAGCATTTCCGATAATAGAAGGACCTTTCAATTGCAACAAACACAAGCATGCATCGTCTGATGAAGAAACTTTCCTAGCACCATAAGGAGCCCACCTAAGAAAACTCGTCACCTCTCACTTGGCCTCTTTAATCATGCTTGAGCTATCCTCTAATGTGTATTACTTCCTCCTTTAGATAAAGCCATGTTGGCGACTAGGAGCCTCAACTGCCACACTCAGCTAAGTTTCTTCGAAAAATAAGAAGTCAAGGTACTTTTCTTTCCTTCGTAAGCGTAAAGCACCTCTCTTGGCTATTATTGAAGAATATAGAAAATAGTCACAAAATTGGTGATGTTAGCAATTTTTTTTTAATTTTTATACATAGAACTAGTCGCATAAAAAAAGTGATTCTAATTATACAACCGCATGTTTTCTCGAGAAAAGAATAATGACCAATCGCAAAATAGGCGGCCAAAACGAGGCGTACAATGAGGCACATCACGTTGTTTGTGCCGAAAGAGAGATATGGCAAAAAATGTGTTGAGGCTCCCCCCAAGCAGGATGTCTTTTGAAAGAGGCGCGTTACTTGAATCCCACGCCACGGTATCGTCCAGACAAGACCTTCACCAACGAGTCACGGGAATTTGTACATAAATTATTATTATTATTATTATTATTATTATTATTATTATTATTATTATTATTATTATTATTATTATTATTATGTTCTTTTGTGTCTTGTGTTACCGATTGAGAATGGCAGCATATTTGGCCCAACGAAAGAGAATGAGGAGGAGGAGAAGAAGAACACTTGATACGAGCGACAACAAAGTATAAACAATTTTCTCGAAAACCAACCAAGCCCCGAGAGTCATTGATAATAAACCCATTGTCACATCCTTTTGTCTCCACAAAATTACGTCTGAAACTGATTCATCCAAAACCAAATCAAATTTCAATATAGATACAAGATGGTGAAATGATGACGGCGTTCAAATGAGGCTTACTAAGTCTTGCCGCAAAGATGTCATGAAGAGTTCTTTCCCTTCCAAACAATCGATCCACCAAACCCATTTTAGAAGAAGAGCCTTCAATTTGATTTAGATCTTCTTTAAATACAGAGGAAAAAAACAAGAGAGAGAGAGAGAGAGAGAGAGAGAGAGAAATATCAAAGTTGACGGTGATACAGTGCGGGAGTGTGATCTCGTTATGGGAGCCGTGTTTCCAGAGTGTACGAGTGATGTGCGTGTGATATGTGCTTATTCTTTCACCAAAAACCTAGTCTTTCCTCTTTCACGGAAAGCTGATTTTCTCGTAAACTTAAGCTCTTTTGAATAGACCTAGGTTTACAACTTAATGGGCCAGGTCCAAACCATAAACCTAGTTACATAATAAAACCGTAAACTTGCTTAATTAACTTAAATTCGTAATAATAAAGATACATAATTAAAAATCCTAATTGAAAGATTCAAAAACCCTAATTAAGAATTTAGAAGTCCTAATTTCCTTATTTAAATCATAAATAACTAAATATTAACTAAGTACGTATCATTACTCCCCTCCTCTTCTTTGATCTTGTCATCAAGCTCAAGCTCCGATTAAGAGTGGTAATCTACCATCCTTGTCTTCCACTGCCTCAGTCTCTTCTCGCTTCTCATTGAGCGCAAGAAGGAACAGCCTCTTGCAGCGATGACCGGGAGTGAACAATTGAAACAAAGTCCCTTTGCGCCGCGATCAGCCATCTCTTTGTTTCCGATCTTCTTGATGATTTGTGGATTAGCACGTGACAATTTCAACCCACTAGATGCCCCTCCGCTTTGCAAGCCATCTGAAACCGCTTGTCCCGATGAACGAGCCCCCGACGCAAGAAATCTGCCAAACATTTTTCTCCGCTGTAGTCTGGTAGGCTTAGTTCAGCTTTGCGAGCCAAATTCATGGCCATGTAGAGTGACTTAGATTTGTGGTATTTGACCTCTCGATAGATACTATCCGATAATCCCGCGCAAAAATTCCAAATTGCCGAGCTCTCAGCCACTTTCGTTGTACATCCGAGCCAAGCTTCGCATTTGACGCAATTTGACTCAACCGTTTCCACTTGAAGTAGGAATATGAGTTCACTTAGTGGATTGATATTCAATGAAGGACCGAAACGGTGAACATATCGTTCCGAAAACTCGGCCCATGATAGTTGGCGATCCATTAACCCTTGAAGCGTGCGAAACCACCCGGCGGCTGGTCTCGTCAAATAGAAACTCGCTTGGCGTACTTTACTATCTTCGTCGTCGAACTAGCCATCTCTGCCTTCGGGAGAACACTCCCCGACCACCTGATTTTGTCCTTGAATTTGAAAACCTTGAATTGGGTTAATTTTTTAAGGGTTTCTTTCCCATCTTTCAGCTCTAATCCTCTATTCCGGCTAACTTCCAACTCCACCGTTGCCATGTCGACCACAACCTCCGCCCCTTGCTCCACCACCTCGCATCTCCCCGCAGTCGCTACCCTCAACCCGCGTCCGAGTCCACCGCTCTAAGTCCTACTAGAATCGTAGATCTAGGATTTGAATGAAACCCTGGACTTGCGTCGTACTGCCCATAGCCTTGGGTGTCTCCTCGCTCGTCGCCTTGGTTGATCATCGTGGTTGAGACGTCGTTCCCATGCTGTTTGTTGCTGTCCTCATGACAAACAATATCTTCGAATCTCGAGCATAGGTGCTGCAGGTCTCGATGTTTCTCCGTTCAGACCGGTTCCGACGACTGTCATCTGTGTCGCTCACGGTTTTTTTAGATTCACAATAAGTGCTTCAACTTGTTTTTCCAAATTCTCTTGGTGGGTTCGAAGTTCCTTTGTGAACGCCTTAAAAGCAGCCGCCTGCCACTCCTCCGATGCCGCCGCGTTCTTCGCTTTGTTGGCTTGCCACTCCTCTGATGTCGCCGCGTTCTTCACTTTGTTGGTGATTATACACCCATATAACCATGCGAAAAAAAATTAATTACGCTACATAGCTAATTAATTAAGGTTATATAACAAGATCTATATTTACTTTAATTAATATTAAGCATGAGAGCAATATCAAGCAACCAAATTAAATAGAAGAATCATTAGAAAAACTTACGGGTTTCTCCTTAGCTACAAAAACTTTAATCGAGTTCTTCAAGATCCCGTTCTGAGCTCCAATAACTCGATCGTCTAGCTTTAGCTCCCACGATTAGATCTCGGGGAATGGCTTTAATACTCTCATCATATGGCACTCTGAAGATGATACCGTAATCTTCCGAAACATAATCTCCAGACGAATAAGAAGAAAATGTGGGCACACTCTGAATTACACTACGACTCTGATTTATGATTACAGATCGTATCGTGTTTATGGGAATGGAATCACGGAATTCTGAGGAAGAGGGAGAGAGAAGAAATTTGTCCACCCTGTTAGTGATGGGCCAATTGTGTATCTTTTGTGTTCTCATTGACCCCTTTTTATAGTGGTAGAAATGAGATATTCTAGGAAGCTCTTATATATTTTATCCTCATTTATTCTCTCATATTTTGTAGTTAAGCATGAACCATTGGATCTTGACTACAAATCCTACTTTTTCTCTCATCCGTCAGATCATAATCTATGATATTATATTTCCTTATTTTTATCCAATATTTAAGGAATCTAGATATTTGAGAATAATGAGGACAATATCTTATTTCCTTATTTAATTGAGAGAATATCTCTACCATTATTATTCTCCTAGATATTAGGAAATTGATTATGAGAGAGAATAAATGACAATATCTTATTTCCTTATTTACTAGAGAAATAATATCTCAACCATTATTATTCTCTCGCTTATTTATTTCGTTACCATAAATCTAGCAACTAATCTAAGAAAAAATATTGGGTAATTAATACCCAATGTAGGCGGCCATATTGACTGGTACTGGGCCAAGGAATTTCTAATTTTACATTGTCCATAAGGCGCAACTTAAAATTCAATTAATTATTTACTTGATCCAACTTAAAATGAATGCTGCTAAACAATTTACAGTTGTGAGATTGTAATAATGATATTTATTATTACCAGAGAGTTCTTATCCGTCTTTATCAGAGCCGAATCGGAGACTATAGACCTAGTAACTTAAGCTCCTACAAATCCGATTAAAAAATGAAATACTCATTTCTCTTTTCAATCGATTCGTTCAATATTGTTCAGTACTCCACAATGTAATCCAAGATTGCACTCTCCTTATTACTAGAATTATATTTTACTCATTGTGACGAGTGTCCACTAATATAGTCAGTTCGTGATCAAGATCCTCCAGGTTCAACCCGTACCGAGAAAGGTAAATTATTCTGTTATACCTTCCATGATACTTATAAGCCTTAAGCATCGTTGCTTCCCCAGCGAAAGATTCTTTCGTACGTTACGTAGTACGAAAGTGCCGCAATCTAATGGAATCACGGAATTCTGAGGAAGAGGGAGAGAGAAGGAATTTGTCCACCCTGTTAGTGATAGGCGAATTTTTGCTTATGCAATTGTGTATCTTTTGTGTTCTCATTGACCCCTTTTTATAGTGGTAGAAATGAGATATTCTAGGAAGCTCTTATATATTTTATCCTCATTTATTCTCTCATATTTTGTAGTTAAGCATGAACCATTGGATCT
This sequence comes from Urtica dioica subsp. dioica, assembly GCF_054948205.1. NCBI lineage: Eukaryota > Viridiplantae > Streptophyta > Magnoliopsida > Rosales > Urticaceae > Urtica > Urtica dioica. The sequence continues at coordinate 30,963,284 of NC_142757.1, forward strand.
TGACTACAAATCCTACTTTTTCTCTCATCCGTCAGATCATAATCTATGATATTATATTTCCTTATTTTTATCCAATATTTAAGGAATCTAGATATTTGAGAATAATGAGGACAATATCTTATTTCCTTATTTAATTGAGAGAATATCTCTACCATTATTATTCTCCTAGATATTAGGAAATTAATTATGAGAGAGAATAAATGACAATATCTTATTTCCTTATTTACTAGAGAAATAATATCTCAACCATTATTATTCTCTCGCTTATTTATTTAGTTACCATAAATCTAGCAACTAATCAAAGAAAAAATATTGGGTAATTAATACCCAATGTAGGCGGCCATAGTGACTGGTACTGGGCCAAGGAATTTCTAATTTTACATTGTCCATAAGGCGCAACTTAAATTCAATTAATTATTTACTTGATCCAACTTAAAATGAATGCTGCTAAACAATTTACAGTTGTGAGATTGTAATAATGATATTTATTATTACCAGAGAGTTCTTATCCGTCTTTATCAGAGCCGAATCGGAGACTATAGACCTAGTAACAGAAGCTCCTACAAATCCGATTAAAAAATGAAATACTCATTTCTCTTTTCAATCGATTCGTTCAATATTGTTCAGTACTCCACAAAGTAATCCAAGATTGCACTCTCCTTATTACTAGAATTATATTTTACTCATTGTGGCGAGTGTCCACTAATATAGTCAGTTCGTGATCAAGATCCTCCAGGTTCAACCCGTACCGAGAAATGTCAATTATTCTGTTATACCTTCCATGATAGTTATAAGCCCTAAGCATCGTTGCTTCCCCAGCGAAAGATTCTTTCGTACGTTACGTAGTACGAAAGTGCCGCAATCTAATGGAATCACGGAATTCTGAGGAAGAGGGAGAGAGAAGGAATTTGTCCACCCTGTTAGTGATGGGCGAATTTTTGCTTATGCAATTGTGTATCTTTTGTGTTCTCATTGACCCCTTTTTATAGTGGTAGAAATGAGATATTCTAGGAAGCTCTTATATATTTTATCCTCATTTATTCTCTCATATTTTGTAGTTAAGCATGAACCATTGGATCTTGACTACAAATCCTATTTTTTCTCTCATCCGTCAGATCATAATCTATGATATTATATTTCCTTATTTTTATCCAATATTTAAGGAATCTAGATATTTGAGAATAATGAGGACAATATCTTATTTCCTTATTTAATTGAGAGAATATCTCTACCATTATTATTCTCCTAGATATTAGGAAATTAATTATGAGAGAGAATAAATGACAATATCTTATTTCCTTATTTACTAGAGAAATAATATCTCAACCATTATTATTCTCTCGCTTATTTATTTAGTTACCATAAATCTAGCAACTAATCAAAGAAAAAATATTGGGTAATTAATACCCAATGTAGGCGGCCATATTGACTGGTACTGGGCCAAGGAATTTCTAATTTTACATTGTCCATAAGGCGCAACTTAAATTCAATTAATTATTTACTTGATCCAACTTAAAATGAATGCTGCTAAACAATTTACAGTTCTGAGATTGTAATAATGATATTTATTATTACCAGAGAGTTCTTATCCGTCTTTATCAGAGCCGAATCGGAGACTATAGATCTAGTAACAGAAGCTGCTACAAATCCGATTAAAAAATGAAATACTCATTTCTCTTTTCAATCGATGCGTTCAATATTGTTCAGTACTCCACAATGTAATCCAAGATTGCACTCTCCTTATTACTAGAATTATATTTTACTCATTGTGACGAGTGTCCACTAATATAGTCAGTTCGTGATCAAGATCCTCCAGGTTCAACCCGTACCGAGAAAGGTAAATTATTCTGTTATACCTTCCATGATACTTATAAGCCTTAAGCATCGTTGCTTCCCCAGCGAAAGATTCTTTCGTACGTTACGTAGTACGAAAGTGCCGCAATCTAATGGAATCACGGAATTCTGAGGAAGAGGGAGAGAGAAGGAATTTGTCCACCCTGTTAGTGATAGGCGAATTTTTGCTTATGCAATTGTGTATCTTTTGTGTTCTCATTGACCCCTTTTTATAGTGGTAGAAATGAGATATTCTAGGAAGCTCTTATATATTTTATCCTCATTTATTCTCTCATATTTTGTAGTTAAGCATGAACCATTGGATCTTGACTACAAATCCTACTTTTTCTCTCATCCGTCAGATCATAATCTATGATATTATATTTCCTTATTTTTATCCAATATTTAAGGAATCTAGATATTTGAGAATAATGAGGACAATATCTTATTTCCTTATTTAATTGAGAGAATATCTCTACCATTATTATTCTCCTAGATATTAGGAAATTAATTATGAGAGAGAATAAATGACAATATCTTATTTCCTTATTTACTAGAGAAATAATATCTCAACCATTATTATTCTCTCGCTTATTTATTTAGTTACCATAAATCTAGCAACTAATCAAAGAAAAAATATTGGGTAATTAATACCCAATGTAGGCGGCCATATTGACTGGTACTGGGCCAAGGAATTTCTAATTTTACATTGTCCATAAGGCGCAACTTTAATTCAATTAATTATTTACTTGATCCAACTTAAAATGAATGCTGCTAAACAATTTACAGTTGTGAGATTGTAATAATGATATTTATTATTACCAGAGAGTTCTTATCCGTCTTTATCAGAGCCGAATCGGAGACTATAGACCTAGTAACAGAAGCTCCTACAAATCCGATTAAAAAATGAAATACTCATTTCTCTTTTCAATCGATTCGTTCAATATTGTTCAGTACTCCACAAAGTAATCCAAGATTGCACTCTCCTTATTACTAGAATTATATTTTACTCATTGTGGCGAGTGTCCACTAATATAGTCAGTTCGTGATCAAGATCCTCCAGGTTCAACCCGTACCGAGAAATGTCAATTATTCTGTTATACCTTCCATGATAGTTATAAGCCCTAAGCATCGTTGCTTCCCCAGCGAAAGATTCTTTCGTACGTTACGTAGTACGAAAGTGCCGCAATCTAATGGAATCACGGAATTCTGAGGAAGAGGGAGAGAGAAGGAATTTGTCCACCCTGTTAGTGATGGGCGAATTTTTGCTTATGCAATTGTGTATCTTTTGTGTTCTCATTGACCCCTTTTTATAGTGGTAGAAATGAGATATTCTAGGAAGCTCTTATATATTTTATCCTTATTTATTCTCTCATATTTTGTAGTTAAGCATGAACCATTGGATCTTGACTACAAATCCTACTTTTTCTCTCATCCGTCAGATCATAATCTATGATATTATATTTCCTTATTTTTATCCAATATTTAAGGAATCTAGATATTTGAGAATAATGAGGACAATATCTTATTTCCTTATTTAATTGAGAGAATATCTCTACCATTATTATTCTCCTAGATATTAGGAAATTAATTATGAGAGAGAATAAATGACAATATCTTATTTCCTTATTTACTAGAGAAATAATATCTCAACCATTATTATTCTCTCGCTTATTTATTTAGTTACCATAAATCTAGCAACTAATCAAAGAAAAAATATTGGGTAATTAATACCCAATGTAGGCGGCCATATTGACTGGTACTGGGCCAAGGAATTTCTAATTTTACATTGTCCATAAGGCGCAACTTAAATTCAATTAATTATTTACTTGATCCAACTTAAAATGAATGCTGCTAAACAATTTACAGTTCTGAGATTGTAATAATGATATTTATTATTACCAGAGAGTTCTTATCCGTCTTTATCAGAGCCGAATCGGAGACTATAGATCTAGTAACAGAAGCTGCTACAAATCCGATTAAAAAATGAAATACTCATTTCTCTTTTCAATCGATGCGTTCAATATTGTTCAGTACTCCACAATGTAATCCAAGATTGCACTCTCCTTATTACTAGAATTATATTTTACTCATTGTGACGAGTGTCCACTAATATAGTCAGTTCGTGATCAAGATCCTCCAGGTTCAACCCGTACCGAGAAAGGTAAATTATTCTGTTATACCTTCCATGATACTTATAAGCCTTAAGCATCGTTGCTTCCCCAGCGAAAGATTCTTTCGTACGTTACGTAGTACGAAAGTGCCGCAATCTAATGGAATCACGGAATTCTGAGGAAGAGGGAGAGAGAAGGAATTTGTCCACCCTGTTAGTGATAGGCGAATTTTTGCTTATGCAATTGTGTATCTTTTGTGTTCTCATTGACCCCTTTTTATAGTGGTAGAAATGAGATATTCTAGGAAGCTCTTATATATTTTATCCTCATTTATTCTCTCATATTTTGTAGTTAAGCATGAACCATTGGATCTTGACTACAAATCCTACTTTTTCTCTCATCCGTCAGATCATAATCTATGATATTATATTTCCTTATTTTTATCCAATATTTAAGGAATCTAGATATTTGAGAATAATGAGGACAATATCTTATTTCCTTATTTAATTGAGAGAATATCTCTACCATTATTATTCTCCTAGATATTAGGAAATTAATTATGAGAGAGAATAAATGACAATATCTTATTTCCTTATTTACTAGAGAAATAATATCTCAACCATTATTATTCTCTCGCTTATTTATTTAGTTACCATAAATCTAGCAACTAATCAAAGAAAAAATATTGGGTAATTAATACCCAATGTAGGCGGCCATATTGACTGGTACTGGGCCAAGGAATTTCTAATTTTACATTGTCCATAAGGCGCAACTTTAATTCAATTAATTATTTACTTGATCCAACTTAAAATGAATGCTGCTAAACAATTTACAGTTGTGAGATTGTAATAATGATATTTATTATTACCAGAGAGTTCTTATCCGTCTTTATCAGAGCCGAATCGGAGACTATAGACCTAGTAACAGAAGCTCCTACAAATCCGATTAAAAAATGAAATACTCATTTCTCTTTTCAATCGATTCGTTCAATATTGTTCAGTACTCCACAAAGTAATCCAAGATTGCACTCTCCTTATTACTAGAATTATATTTTACTCATTGTGGCGAGTGTCCACTAATATAGTCAGTTCGTGATCAAGATCCTCCAGGTTCAACCCGTACCGAGAAATGTCAATTATTCTGTTATACCTTCCATGATAGTTATAAGCCCTAAGCATCGTTGCTTCCCCAGCGAAAGATTCTTTCGTACGTTACGTAGTACGAAAGTGCCGCAATCTAATGGAATCACGGAATTCTGAGGAAGAGGGAGAGAGAAGGAATTTGTCCACCCTGTTAGTGATGGGCGAATTTTTGCTTATGCAATTGTGTATCTTTTGTGTTCTCATTGACCCCTTTTTATAGTGGTAGAAATGAGATATTCTAGGAAGCTCTTATATATTTTATCCTCATTTATTCTCTCATATTTTGTAGTTAAGCATGAACCATTGGATCTTGACTACAAATCCTACTTTTTCTCTCATCCGTCAGATCATAATCTATGATATTATATTTCCTTATTTTTATCCAATATTTAAGGAATCTAGATATTTGAGAATAATGAGGACAATATCTTATTTCCTTATTTAATTGAGAGAATATCTCTACCATTATTATTCTCCTAGATATTAGGAAATTAATTATGAGAGAGAATAAATGACAATATCTTATTTCCTTATTTACTAGAGAAATAATATCTCAACCATTATTATTCTCTCGCTTATTTATTTAGTTACCATAAATCTAGCAACTAATCAAAGAAAAAATATTGGGTAATTAATACCCAATGTAGGCGGCCATATTGACTGGTACTGGGCCAAGGAATTTCTAATTTTACATTGTCCATAAGGCGCAACTTAAATTCAATTAATTATTTACTTGATCCAACTTAAAATGAATGCTGCTAAACAATTTACAGTTCTGAGATTGTAATAATGATATTTATTATTACCAGAGAGTTCTTATCCGTCTTTATCAGAGCCGAATCGGAGACTATAGATCTAGTAACAGAAGCTGCTACAAATCCGATTAAAAAATGAAATACTCATTTCTCTTTTCAATCGATGCGTTCAATATTGTTCAGTACTCCACAATGTAATCCAAGATTGCACTCTCCTTATTACTAGAATTATATTTTACTCATTGTGACGAGTGTCCACTAATATAGTCAGTTCGTGATCAAGATCCTCCAGGTTCAACCCGTACCGAGAAAGGTAAATTATTCTGTTATACCTTCCATGATACTTATAAGCCTTAAGCATCGTTGCTTCCCCAGCGAAAGATTCTTTCGTACGTTACGTAGTACGAAAGTGCCGCAATCTAATGGAATCACGGAATTCTGAGGAAGAGGGAGAGAGAAGGAATTTGTCCACCCTGTTAGTGATAGGCGAATTTTTGCTTATGCAATTGTGTATCTTTTGTGTTCTCATTGACCCCTTTTTATAGTGGTAGAAATGAGATATTCTAGGAAGCTCTTATATATTTTATCCTCATTTATTCTCTCATATTTTGTAGTTAAGCATGAACCATTGGATCTTGACTACAAATCCTACTTTTTCTCTCATCCGTCAGATCATAATCTATGATATTATATTTCCTTATTTTTATCCAATATTTAAGGAATCTAGATATTTGAGAATAATGAGGACAATATCTTATTTCCTTATTTAATTGAGAGAATATCTCTACCATTATTATTCTCCTAGATATTAGGAAATTAATTATGAGAGAGAATAAATGACAATATCTTATTTCCTTATTTACTAGAGAAATAATATCTCAACCATTATTATTCTCTCGCTTATTTATTTAGTTACCATAAATCTAGCAACTAATCAAAGAAAAAATATTGGGTAATTAATACCCAATGTAGGCGGCCATATTGACTGGTACTGGGCCAAGGAATTTCTAATTTTACATTGTCCATAAGGCGCAACTTTAATTCAATTAATTATTTACTTGATCCAACTTAAAATGAATGCTGCTAAACAATTTACAGTTGTGAGATTGTAATAATGATATTTATTATTACCAGAGAGTTCTTATCCGTCTTTATCAGAGCCGAATCGGAGACTATAGACCTAGTAACAGAAGCTCCTACAAATCCGATTAAAAAATGAAATACTCATTTCTCTTTTCAATCGATTCGTTCAATATTGTTCAGTACTCCACAAAGTAATCCAAGATTGCACTCTCCTTATTACTAGAATTATATTTTACTCATTGTGGCGAGTGTCCACTAATATAGTCAGTTCGTGATCAAGATCCTCCAGGTTCAACCCGTACCGAGAAATGTCAATTATTCTGTTATACCTTCCATGATAGTTATAAGCCCTAAGCATCGTTGCTTCCCCAGCGAAAGATTCTTTCGTACGTTACGTAGTACGAAAGTGCCGCAATCTAATGGAATCACGGAATTCTGAGGAAGAGGGAGAGAGAAGGAATTTGTCCACCCTGTTAGTGATGGGCGAATTTTTGCTTATGCAATTGTGTATCTTTTGTGTTCTCATTGACCCCTTTTTATAGTGGTAGAAATGAGATATTCTAGGAAGCTCTTATATATTTTATCCTCATTTATTCTCTCATATTTTGTAGTTAAGCATGAACCATTGGATCTTGACTACAAATCCTACTTTTTCTCTCATCCGTCAGATCATAATCTATGATATTATATTTCCTTATTTTTATCCAATATTTAAGGAATCTAGATATTTGAGAATAATGAGGACAATATCTTATTTCCTTATTTAATTGAGAGAATATCTCTACCATTATTATTCTCCTAGATATTAGGAAATTAATTATGAGAGAGAATAAATGACAATATCTTATTTCCTTATTTACTAGAGAAATAATATCTCAACCATTATTATTCTCTCGCTTATTTATTTAGTTACCATAAATCTAGCAACTAATCAAAGAAAAAATATTGGGTAATTAATACCCAATGTAGGCGGCCATATTGACTGGTACTGGGCCAAGGAATTTCTAATTTTACATTGTCCATAAGGCGCAACTTAAATTCAATTAATTATTTACTTGATCCAACTTAAAATGAATGCTGCTAAACAATTTACAGTTCTGAGATTGTAATAATGATATTTATTATTACCAGAGAGTTCTTATCCGTCTTTATCAGAGCCGAATCGGAGACTATAGATCTAGTAACAGAAGCTGCTACAAATCCGATTAAAAAATGAAATACTCATTTCTCTTTTCAATCGATGCGTTCAATATTGTTCAGTACTCCACAATGTAATCCAAGATTGCACTCTCCTTATTACTAGAATTATATTTTACTCATTGTGACGAGTGTCCACTAATATAGTCAGTTCGTGATCAAGATCCTCCAGGTTCAACCCGTACCGAGAAAGGTAAATTATTCTGTTATACCTTCCATGATACTTATAAGCCTTAAGCATCGTTGCTTCCCCAGCGAAAGATTCTTTCGTACGTTACGTAGTACGAAAGTGCCGCAATCTAATGGAATCACGGAATTCTGAGGAAGAGGGAGAGAGAAGGAATTTGTCCACCCTGTTAGTGATAGGCGAATTTTTGCTTATGCAATTGTGTATCTTTTGTGTTCTCATTGACCCCTTTTTATAGTGGTAGAAATGAGATATTCTAGGAAGCTCTTATATATTTTATCCTCATTTATTCTCTCATATTTTGTAGTTAAGCATGAACCATTGGATCTTGACTACAAATCCTACTTTTTCTCTCATCCGTCAGATCATAATCTATGATATTATATTTCCTTATTTTTATCCAATATTTAAGGAATCTAGATATTTGAGAATAATGAGGACAATATCTTATTTCCTTATTTAATTGAGAGAATATCTCTACCATTATTATTCTCCTAGATATTAGGAAATTAATTATGAGAGAGAATAAATGACAATATCTTATTTCCTTATTTACTAGAGAAATAATATCTCAACCATTATTATTCTCTCGCTTATTTATTTAGTTACCATAAATCTAGCAACTAATCAAAGAAAAAATATTGGGTAATTAATACCCAATGTAGGCGGCCATATTGACTGGTACTGGGCCAAGGAATTTCTAATTTTACATTGTCCATAAGGCGCAACTTTAATTCAATTAATTATTTACTTGATCCAACTTAAAATGAATGCTGCTAAACAATTTACAGTTGTGAGATTGTAATAATGATATTTATTATTACCAGAGAGTTCTTATCCGTCTTTATCAGAGCCGAATCGGAGACTATAGACCTAGTAACAGAAGCTCCTACAAATCCGATTAAAAAATGAAATACTCATTTCTCTTTTCAATCGATTCGTTCAATATTGTTCAGTACTCCACAAAGTAATCCAAGATTGCACTCTCCTTATTACTAGAATTATATTTTACTCATTGTGGCGAGTGTCCACTAATATAGTCAGTTCGTGATCAAGATCCTCCAGGTTCAACCCGTACCGAGAAATGTCAATTATTCTGTTATACCTTCCATGATAGTTATAAGCCCTAAGCATCGTTGCTTCCCCAGCGAAAGATTCTTTCGTACGTTACGTAGTACGAAAGTGCCGCAATCTAATGGAATCACGGAATTCTGAGGAAGAGGGAGAGAGAAGGAATTTGTCCACCCTGTTAGTGATGGGCGAATTTTTGCTTATGCAATTGTGTATCTTTTGTGTTCTCATTGACCCCTTTTTATAGTGGTAGAAATGAGATATTCTAGGAAGCTCTTATATATTTTATCCTCATTTATTCTCTCATATTTTGTAGTTAAGCATGAACCATTGGATCTTGACTACAAATCCTACTTTTTCTCTCATCCGTCAGATCATAATCTATGATATTATATTTCCTTATTTTTATCCAATATTTAAGGAATCTAGATATTTGAGAATAATGAGGACAATATCTTATTTCCTTATTTAATTGAGAGAATATCTCTACCATTATTATTCTCCTAGATATTAGGAAATTAATTATGAGAGAGAATAAATGACAATATCTTATTTCCTTATTTACTAGAGAAATAATATCTCAACCATTATTATTCTCTCGCTTATTTATTTAGTTACCATAAATCTAGCAACTAATCAAAGAAAAAATATTGGGTAATTAATACCCAATGTAGGCGGCCATATTGACTGGTACTGGGCCAAGGAATTTCTAATTTTACATTGTCCATAAGGCGCAACTTAAATTCAATTAATTATTTACTTGATCCAACTTAAAATGAATGCTGCTAAACAATTTACAGTTCTGAGATTGTAATAATGATATTTATTATTACCAGAGAGTTCTTATCCGTCTTTATCAGAGCCGAATCGGAGACTATAGATCTAGTAACAGAAGCTGCTACAAATCCGATTAAAAAATGAAATACTCATTTCTCTTTTCAATCGATGCGTTCAATATTGTTCAGTACTCCACAATGTAATCCAAGATTGCACTCTCCTTATTACTAGAATTATATTTTACTCATTGTGACGAGTGTCCACTAATATAGTCAGTTCGTGATCAAGATCCTCCAGGTTCAACCCGTACCGAGAAAGGTAAATTATTCTGTTATACCTTCCATGATACTTATAAGCCTTAAGCATCGTTGCTTCCCCAGCGAAAGATTCTTTCGTACGTTACGTAGTACGAAAGTGCCGCAATCTAATGGAATCACGGAATTCTGAGGAAGAGGGAGAGAGAAGGAATTTGTCCACCCTGTTAGTGATAGGCGAATTTTTGCTTATGCAATTGTGTATCTTTTGTGTTCTCATTGACCCCTTTTTATAGTGGTAGAAATGAGATATTCTAGGAAGCTCTTATATATTTTATCCTCATTTATTCTCTCATATTTTGTAGTTAAGCATGAACCATTGGATCTTGACTACAAATCCTACTTTTTCTCTCATCCGTCAGATCATAATCTATGATATTATATTTCCTTATTTTTATCCAATATTTAAGGAATCTAGATATTTGAGAATAATGAGGACAATATCTTATTTCCTTATTTAATTGAGAGAATATCTATACCATTATTATTCTCCTAGATATTAGGAAATTAATTATGAGAGAGAATAAATGACAATATCTTATTTCCTTATTTACTAGAGAAATAATATCTCAACCATTATTATTCTCTCGCTTATTTATTTAGTTACCATAAATCTAGCAACTAATCAAAGAAAAAATATTGGGTAATTAATACCCAATGTAGGCGGCCATATTGACTGGTACTGGGCCAATGAATTTCTAATTTTACATTGTCCATAAGGCGCAACTTAAAATTCAATTAATTATTTACTTGATCCAACTTAAAATGAATGCTGCTAAACAATTTACAGTTGTGAGATTGTAATAATGATATTTATTATTACCAGTGAGTTCTTATCCGTCTTTATCAGAGCCGAATCGGAGACTATAGACCTAGTAACAGAAGCTCCTACAAATCCGATTAAAAGATACTCATTTCTCTTTTCAATCGATTCGTTCAATATTGTTCAGTACTCCACAAAGTAATCCAAGATTGCACTCTCCTTATTACTAGAATTATATTTTACTCATTGTGACGAGTGTCCACTAATATAGTCAGTTCGTGATCAAGATCCTCCAGGTTCAACCCGTACCGAGAAAGGTCAATTATTCTGTTATACCTTCCATGATACTTATAAGCCCTAAGCACCGTTGCTTCCCCAGCGAAAGATTCTTTCGTACGTTACGTAGTACGAAAGTGCCGCAATCTATCGGTTCTGGAATCAACGTTTAGGTAGGTGAACATTTATCTTCTTTCAGGAAGGCTGGATTTCGTATCTGTGAATCATTTTCCGCTCAGATCATATTCCGGATTCCCAAGACATAAGTATCCCAGCGTCTCAGTAGCCTTTAACGAATGAGTCAAAGAAGTCCATGATCACTTCAGGATTTAGATCAAGTCTCATTGTGACCATCATAGCGACCCTTGTTAGTGTGTTGTAATGGTCCTTAAACGACATCAACAGCCAAAGTCTATCCTAGCCGTAAACTTACCACCCGTACACTAACCGCAAGTGCAGAATGCTCTCGCTAAATGATCAACCTTCACTTGTGTTCCACATATATGATTTTAGATTCAGCTACCCAGGCATGAATCAATCATCGACCATTGTTTTAGTTCACCACCCGAACTCAGATGTCCAACATGTGATTCGGTTTAGTACGGAGACTATGAGTTGATGAATGTTTGATAATTCTTTTATTAGAAATAACGCTTTCAAATCAAATAGATAATAAATGTCATAACTTTATTTTATTAATAATTTCAGCGAGAATTACAAATAAATCTTCTCGTGGACAAGAATATCTAACCTGTTTGTGCCGCCATAAACTACCCCGTCTCATTCATAAACTCCTCGATCGTTGCCCACATCTCAAGATTTGGTTATGATACCAAAATTGATAAGGCTCGGGACTCTTATCTCGTGATGAGAGTCGTATTTCCAGAGCCTGCGAATGATGAGCGTGTGATATGTGCGTGAACAATGTTTATGGGGTTATTCTTTCACTGAAAACCTTGTCTTTCCTCTTTTTAGAAACACTAAGTTTATTTGGTTGAAAACTGATTTTCTCATCAACTTAAGGTCTCTTAAATAGATCTATGTTTACATAATAAAATGTAAACTTACATAATTAACTTAAATTCGTAATAATAAAGACACATGATTATATATCCTAATTGCAAAATTTAGAAACTCTAATTCCGAATTCAGAAGTCCTAATGTCCTTATTTAAAACCATAAATGACTAAATATTAACTAAGTGCGTATTACACTGCTAAATTTGTACTAATCGTCCCATTCACTGTTGTCATTAATTTTGTGTAGCATAAATCTGTCCTGATGAATGAATCCTAAGAAATTGTATACAAGAATAGGAATGTATGAATGAAATGTTTGAAAGGTATGGTTGGTGTGGTCACAGACTACAACCTTTAAAGCGAAATTCCACTCATCAACTTTTCTCTACTTTTGATATGTTATTCATCGTTTTTCCAAGAGATTCAATGGTACTGTAAATAAAATAATGATATAAATATATATATATATATATATATATATTATACATAATTACAAGCTCTCTCATAAATGGTAGTAATATAGGCCATTAGTACCGTGTATATATATATATATATATATATATATATATATATATATATATATATATATATATATACACGTCATTATACGTGTTTTGATGGAGGAAGAGAGACTCGATAATTTGAATGTGAAACGATTATCACGATCTAAAATGACAGAGTATGAAACATCGTTTAAACAAACTATCTTATTGTTGTAGAGTTCAGCTAACTTATCCAAGATATAAGTGGTCTTAACAAAGAGAAAATGGGTCGTCCTTGGTTATCTGTCAACAAATACGCACACTGACTTGTGACTTGTCGTAGTTCTTGGCAAATCAGACACAAAATCCATAGTTACTTCCTCGTTACTTCCTCCCACTTACATTCAGGGACTCCAAGGGCTTGTAACATTTCGGCCGCCTTCTAGTGTTCTTCCTTGATTTGTTGCCAAGTTAAACACTTCTGAACAAAGTTAACCACACCTAGTTTAATTCCTAGGCACTGATAAAATTTCTTAAGAAGCAACTAGTCGCTTCTTATTAGATTCGACTTGTCGATTCAAAATTTTTTTTTTCGTCGCTTCTAAAAGTCTTCTTTGTAGTAGTGTAAACGCGAACACTTAAGAAATCTGTTAGACAGGCGGATTCACATATTTTACAATCCACACAATGCTCTGTTCTTGGAGCATTAACAATTTGCTTAGCTTTACACGTATCATAAATTTTTAATACATCTATGGGGCAAACTCAGAAACAATGAGTACATCTGATACACGTATCATAAATTGTTACGGGATGTGACATTAGATCTATAATTTATTTAATAATAAATTTTCAATTTAGTAAACTTGTGAATAAATAATATATTTAAATAATAGATAAAAAAATTTAATCTGTTAACCGGTAATAAATTAACTTATTGGGGGGGACCCACATCTTCTCCTTGGCTACGAATTTTTTTACCATTCGACTATATCCGTACCATTTTTTCCTCGTGTATGCAATGTATAGATTCTATTTGTGCAGAACTAAGCCAAAAACTCTCGATTTCTTTTTCTCTTTTTTAATTATTTCAAATAACGTTTTGTTTATTTTATAAATAGAATATATATATATATATATATATATATATATATATATAATACATATTAGAGATTTGTTAACAAGTAGCCACTTAATGAGGGGTCTTTTAAAATAGGCCAAACTAGCAACATAGCCATTTTGAAACCTGGTTTTTGGTTTCTATCCCACGTTTGGTAAATTTTGTAATCTAGTCACTTAATGAAATTTACGGCTATGAATTGCCTAATATACCATTGTGTTCAAATTTAGTTGAAGAAAATAGTAGCCAACGTTTGCGGGAATTCTAATCTACACGTGACTGAAATTTGGTTAATTTGAATACATAAAAGGATATACGTTAATGTAATAAGAAAGGAAAGAAATATTAATTGATTGTAGAAGTCAACGAAATAAATGCATATTGAAAATTTGATTCAAATTTTAAAAGTAAAAAAAAAACACGTCATAAACCGGAGATTCAAATTTGTATGTCTAACCCAAATTGATAGGAAATAAAATAAAACGACAGTAGTAAAAGTGCCTGCAGTATATAAAAATAAACATAAATTAATAAAAATATAATAATAAACAAAAATTAACCGCTAATATACAAAATAGAAAAGATTCGCGAAATCATTATCAGGCTTTGTTTAACATCTGTTGCAATATATTAAAAACGTTACTAAAATAAACCATTCTTACCAATGGCCCTGCGAATAAATAAGATTTCTTCTTGATAAACAAATTGTGGTAAGAAATGTTTAGAGAAAAGGAGGAACTGGAGAATTAACAATTTGAATTGCGTAGCAAAATGAAACCGTGAATAAATGTGAGACAATTTATTTCAAATATGTTACTTTAAAACCGAAAATAAAAAATCCCTAAAAATTGGGATTTCCTAATAAAAATTAATCGAACTAAAAGCAACAACTTTGCTGAATATCACGTAATCCTTTCCATTATATGTGGCTACATAATAGGAAAGACAACTTATCACGGCTAATGTTCATTAAAGAAATAAACGCTCAATAACCAATTGTGCCGAATATAGATTTTTTTTTTAATTCGGAATATACACATGTGTATTAACTTCGAAAATTTTGGTTGATCAAACGTGTGCTACAAGCTTTTTAAGCCAAATTCTAGTAGAGGATATTATAGTAATTACATCTTACATAATTAAGACATGCCATCATTTTTGGCTCGAGTGAAAATTTGGACGAAACATTGGCTAGATTACAATTTCAACGTTTCAGGTGACTTAGTTCGACTAATTTTTCTTTAAAATAATAGCCAAAATTTGTGTTTTATTAAGCAATTAGCCCAAAAAAAAATTAATTTGTCTAAAATGCCCTCTCTCGATCTACAGATCACTACCAAACCGAAAAAATTTCCAGCCACTGTGAGACCAAAGGATGTTGGGCATTGGACTAGAACTCCATAGACGCCGAACGAGTGATAATCCTCGAATATAGATCACAATACACCCACCGAATCCGGTCTCTTTCGATGTTCTCGCTCTGCACGGCCACTAGGACAAAAATCGTCATCTGGTGCGACGGATGTCGCTCTCCACCATCGCCGCCCACCGCCCCCGCATCGTGTTCCTCTCCGGCGAAACTCACTTTGTCCACGCCGCCGAATCGTCGTCGTTCCCGGTCGGCTTCGTGGAGGTTTGAGTCCAATCAACCGATGAGGGAATCCAGGTCGCTCTGCATCCTTAGCTTGCCTTCGACTCTTTCGGGATTTGGTTCGGATTTGGCGACGATTTCAGATTTTAGGGTTTTTCGTTCGACAGTTAATCCGATTAACTGTCAAATTTAATCCGATTAAGTGTCTGTCACAGTTAATCTGATTAACTGTGAAGGACCTCTTCCGAAAACGATTTCAATCATCGGCGAGTCTTGCCGTTGCGCCGATCCGGCTGTTCAAAAGTCGCAAGTCTAGTTCTGCATATTAACTGTGATAGTTAATCAGATTAACTGTAAAGGTTAATTCGATTAACCGTGATGATCTTCCTCCGGAAACGATCTCGAACGTTAGCAAGTCCCGCGGTTGCACCGATCCGACCGTTTAAAGGTCGCAAGTCGAGACTTGAAATCGCCGAAAGAAGCTAAGATTTGAGAGCTTCGTCGCCGAATGTCAAGACCTCGTTTTCGATGTAGACGAGCCAGACTTCGCCAGAGAATGAAGCAACATTGGAGGCTATCTAGTTAACGGCGGCGTATGGATCTGAAGCGAGGGTTGAGATTTCACCGTTTGAAACTTTGATGAAAACTCCGATTCCGACGCCGGAGATGACAGTTAATATTATTTACTCTGACAGTTAATAATAACCACCATTAAAGGTATTATTGGAATATTGAAATGTTATTATAACAAATTGACTATTTTCCTAAATATGTTAATAGTTTAGCTATAATTTTAAAATATGCAGACTGTTTGAGCTAGATACCTAACCCGGCCTACGTATTATATATGTAAAACTTTAGTACAAAATTATATTAAATTATAAACAAATATTTTATTTTCAATATTTTACAAGACCCAAATAAAAATAAGTTCGACCTCCCACAAATTGTCATATAGATATGATTTTACATTTCTCAATAACTATAATATATTTTAGAATTAATGACACTTTTGCCCCCTGATGTAAGGCGTTCCTGACAATCCACCGCCTAATATATAAAAACGACCACTTTTGGCCTCAATATTATGTGCTATAACATAGGTGGGCCTTCCGTCTAATTGAAGCTCAAAACGTCAGTTAAAGTGGCACATGTTAGGCACATGTTCAGGATATTACCAAAATGTCCTTATAACATCTTGAATCCATCTCCCCCAAATCAATTTCTTCTTCCCCAAATCGAAGCAGCTAGGGTTTCATTCTTCATTTTCAGACTCGAGCTGGAGGTCTCTGTGGCGTGGCGTGAGCGACGAATCGAGTCCAAGGTCTGGTCGCGATGGAGAGTAGTCACAGCAGCGCGTCAACTCGCAAGAAAGGCCGCGTGATTGTTGACCAGGTGGTGGTGTCGCGGCCAACTTGTCCGTGTGGTTTGAGTGCCGTCGAGAGGTTATCACGGACTGGGCATAACCCTTCAAGGCGATTTCTCGGATGTCCTCTGTACAAGGTAAGTTTCTCGTCTCTATGTATTAGACAATGCAACATGGCATTTATTTGGCGCTGAGACCATGGTGTATTATCTTGTCGATAAAAAAAGGACCAGTGTATTATTACCATTCAAGCGAAAATAAATCAAAACCAAATTTTGTTTCTTGTCTTATGCTCAATAAATCTGTTTTGATTGTGATCTTAGAATTTACTCTGCATTTTATTCGATTTCTCAATGTCTACGGGTATCAATATGTTTGCAATTTATTCAATTTCTCAATATGTCTGCATTTTTTTTCTTAGTACCTGCCACTGTCTATAATATTCATAGAATCGAAAGAAATTACATATTTGAGATTGTACAATGTATTTCGAAAGTAATATTTGAGATTGTTACTTGTATTCAACATAATAGAAACTCCCAAGGTTGCGGCTTCTTTGAATGGTTGGACCCCCCTAAGTCACAGTCGTCGCAAGTTCAAGACGGGATTGATGTACATGTACAAGGTTTGGCAAATGACATGAAGATCACCGATATTACCGATAACATGATGATGTTGATAGCTAGTGAATCTTTGAAAATAAAGATACTGCTTTGTGTGATTGTCGTTCTTTTAAGTATGATTTTGATCAAGTAAAATCTAGTGGAATTGACAATGAAGTTGTAATGATATTTTGTGACAATGAAAATGGCGTGTTCTTGTATTTGATGACATTACTTATAGTACAACAAGTGATTATTGACTGAAAGAAATTGAGAATGAATTTAAACACAATCACAAACTTAAACAATATAACTTTTATAATTCAAAACATTGTTTGCTTACATAGCTTTCCAAAACAATATAGTATACTTAAGCTATCGAGTAAGCTCAAAATATAGTTTTCTTACACAGCTTTCCAACTTAAGCTATCGAGTAAGCTCAAAATATAGTTTGCTTACACAGCTTTCCAAAATGATAGAGTTAACCTATACAATATCAAAGTTTTATAATATCATGGAAAAAGTCTCCGACGCTCCATTGGCACTGTGTTGGTGTTGCGGCGAGTCCTAAGCCGAGGGCTTCTCTGAAAATGTAAAAACAATAGTTTGTCAAATGTAATATGGTCATGGACAATTAAATCCGAAAATACATACCCTAAATCCAGTAGTTGCTGCTGTGGAAGCTCGGGTTGCTGCTGTGGAAGCTCGGGTTGGTTGTGACGGTGCTGCTGCAGTGGAAGCTTGGGTTGGTTGTGACGGTGGAGGTGCTTGATTACTTGTTGAGTTAGTCCCCGCTTGTCGCTGTTAATAATTCCA
This sequence comes from Urtica dioica subsp. dioica, assembly GCF_054948205.1. Taxonomy (NCBI): domain Eukaryota; kingdom Viridiplantae; phylum Streptophyta; class Magnoliopsida; order Rosales; family Urticaceae; genus Urtica; species Urtica dioica. The sequence goes on from NC_142757.1 coordinate 30,981,792, forward strand.
TATGTCAATGCGTATTGTTACATATAGTATATCAGAATTTTGACCATGTTTACCTGTTCTTGTTGCTCGCGTCTGAAACACGTACGAGTGTTATGACCGTCTTTACCACATCGGGAACATGTTGTGGTCACATATCTCCTTGTCATCCGTGTGCCTTGGCGAGGAATAACCTCATCGTGCTCAAGCCTCCTCAATTTTTTTGGCCTACCAGGCTTTGCCCTATCTGGTGGCATCTCCATAGGTGTAAATCCAGTCTTCGGCCACTGATCTGTCGGATTAATTGGGTTTATCTTGTGTTTGTACGTGTTCTGGTAAGTTTCCTTTTTGTACCAATGCGAGACGTAGTTCATTGGATCTTCATGCCTTTGCCAAATACAGCTAATGGCATGCGAGCATGGTATACCTACAACATAGTTTACATGTTACACGATAATAATTGAAAGGATTGTGTATACCTACAACGTAGATTCATACCTGACAAATCCCAACGTCTGCATGAACACGTGTGAGCAGCTATATCAACTTTGTACATTGTTCCATACATGTTTGAAACTTGGTACTCAGAATCACCAGCCCAAAAAGCAATGTTTTCTGCACTGTGTACCTTGTTAGTTTCAAGTACTCGGAATATGCGTGGACCAATGTCTGATGTCCATTTGTCACCAGCAAGCCTTTGCCTGCTGAACCGTTGCAGAAGGTACATTCGAATGCGCTCTAGCATTGACAAGATGGGTTTCTGCCTAGCCATCAATATTGCCTTTGCCCCGTTGAAACTCTCGCATAAGTTGTTCAACAGAATTTCACACTTCGGAGTGGTCCTGAAATGACTCCTGGCCCAGTGAGAAGTGCCTTTGCTCATTAACCAATCATATGCTTCAGGGGCTTCAGCTTTAATTATTTCCATTTCTGCTTCAAATTTTTGCACGAAGTATGCCATTGCCGCGTGCATCATCTTTGTCTTCAAAAGATGTCCTTTATGAACCTGTACGTAGCAAGATAAATGATAAAGAATGCTTGAATAAAGACATATAACTAAATGAATAAAAGAATAAAGAATGCTTGACTTACCTTCATAAAATTACTCTGCAAATGCCTGGCACAATGTCTATGCTCGGCCTGAACTGACCCTTCTTCCCACATATCTGACAATGCTTCCTGCAGTCCTTTTTGCTTATCAGATATGAATGTCCAGTGATGGCCATTCACAATGCCCAAATCATCTTTGAGGAACGAAAAAAACCACGTCCATGACACCTTGCACTCTGATTCAACAACAGCATACGCGACGGGAAAGATACTGTTGTTTGCATCAATGCCGATCGCTGTTAGTAACTGACCGGTGTGATGTCCCTTTATGTGGCACCCATCGAAACCAAGAATTGGTCTACAGTATTTAAAACCAGCTTTGCAGCCTTGGAAACAAACATACATACGTTTGAATACTGGTTTGCCATCTGCACCAGTTTCTGATTCGAATTTGATAGTGGAACCTGGATTTGAAGATTCTAGTTCGGCACCATAGTCCCGTAGCTTTGCATATTGTTCCTTGTACGACCCTTCAATTACACGTTCAGCTTCTTTCTTCGCTCGGTACGCCTTCACACGAGAACACTCCAGAATCAAGTCTTTTTTAACCCGATTCATGAAATCTGATGCAGACCATGACTCACTGTCCTTGAATTGCTGCATGTAAGTACGTGCCAACCAAGCCGAGGAGGCAAACCTATTCTTGTTAACTCTAGGGCAAGTACGTTCAGGCCTGTAAGTTTTAACAATGAACACACCTGTTTTCCCCAATAGAGATGCGAATATCGTCGAGTTACAGCTCTTCTGTTTACACTCCGCACGAATATGATTAGGGTCGTTCTTCTTAAAGTATACATCTTTACCGGCCTGTATCGCGTACTGTCTGACTGCATCCTTGAACAGTTTTCCAGTTTGGAATACCATTCCGAGTTTGAAGCTTGGGCTCTTTAAATCTGATTCATTAAACTCCTGGAAGTTTGGGAGTTTTTTCTTGGCTTTCCTAACATCTCTGAACTGAACACGTGTCGAACTCTCGGCCTCAGTTTCTGCTTCATCTTCAGACGATGAATAGTCATCAAAACCAATTTGTGCATCAATGTCAAAGTCACTATCCTCATAATCATCTTCTTCTGCATTACTGTATACACCATCGCCATCTACATCGATGTTGTCTTCGCTTAACTCAAACCCCGGCTCAGCCTCTTCATTGTGTTCAGCATGCTCAGCCTCTTCACTGTGTTCAGCCTGCTCACCATCTTCATTTTCTTCATCATGCTCAACCTCTCCATTGTCTTCACCACGCTCAGCCTCGTCAACAACGTCTTCCGCGTCCTCGGCCTCGTCAACAACGTCATCAGCCTCGTCAACAACGTCATCAGCCTCTTCATTGAGTTCATCTTGTTCTTGCTGGATCAGCTCTTCTGGTTGGGGTGCACTCATGTCAATGTCAATCTCGACATGATCACTCTCTTCTGGTTGGGGTGCAACGGCAATCTCAACGTCTTCACCATCTTCTGGTTGGGGTGCAATGTCAATGCCCAACGGCCTGGTTGGCTGATAATTATCAGGGTGATCACAGTATATGTCCACATCCCACTGTGTTGATAGCCACTCTGATAACGCTGCCAGTAATATGACGTCAGTGAAAATACACTGAACCCTATCACATGTAGTAGACTTCACATAGAAGACTGGATTGACAGTGTATCCCAACGACTCCCTCGTCACAGACTCCAGTTCCACAATGGACATTCTGTCCATATCAGCGTGGTCCCAGTGATCAATGACACCTCCTTCGTATCTCCAACCACCAGGTAAAAACTCCATTCTACCCCCATGGTGAAAGTTGATTGTAAACTTATTTAATAACTCCTCTGAAAAAAAAAAACAAACTCGAAAGCAAACAAAAGCAAAGCCATTAAATATTGCCCACCAACATCAATAACAACACGAAGGACCCACATCACGGGACACAAAAACAAAAAGAATCCATTAAAGAATCCATTTGTGGTCCTAACGTGACAACAAAAATAAAGACACAAACATGTGGTCCCCAAAAATTTCCACTCGGTATAAATTGAGGACAAACCTTGAGATGGGGTATTTGTTGCAGATTTATTCGCAGGCGATTTGTTCGTCGCTCCAGATTTCTTCGCAGGCGATTTTTTCGTCGCTCCAGGTTTCTTCGCCGGCGATTTTTTCGCACGAGTCGCTTCACCTGTCTTCGTCGCTTCAGATTTCTTCGCACGAGAGGATGATGCAGATCGAGATCCACCACGTTTACTCGACGGAGATGGCCTACCCGGTGATTTTCCCTTCGCCATTAGTTTAGGGTTTGAACGCAAGATTTGGGCATTAGGGTTTAAGAGTTTTTCCTATTTGGGTTTTTTTAAACAATTCGATTTTAAACAATTCGATTTGGGTTTTTTTTTCTTTTTTTTAACAATATACAATTCATTTCATGTGGGGAAATACCCACAATACCCTTACACGAACGAGGCACGTGCTCATTTAACTGACGTTAAGGCTTAAATTTTGACGGAAGGACTGCCATGAAACCCAATTCAAGATTAAGGCCAAAAGTGGTCGTTTTTATATATTAGGCGGTGGATTGTCAAGAACGCCATACATCAGGGGGCAAAAGTGTCATTAATTCTATATTTTATTAATCGAAGTGCTTATTCTATATTCTAGGTAATAGATACCTTATTTTTCTCAACTCTCGTCTTCAATAACTTTTATATAATTCAAGCGGCACAATAAAAACTTTTATAACAAACCTAAAACTACCCCGATGACTACAGATATTGCTTTAGGGAGAATCAAACCGGGGACTAGTAAAATCCTAAGAACTAGACAAATCCTAGGGTTTACGCACCTTTGAGCTTTCTTTATAGTTACATTCTCAAGTCATGAAAATGAAACATTACCTATCACGCAAAATTCTCAGGTAATGAATATGAAACCAATATTGGCTAGACCCATAAATTAAGATAATCCATTTGCAACACTGGGAGGTTATTTCTGCAAGTTTACAATGTATACAACTTTATGCAACTGTAACTTCGGCTAAAGTATAACACCCATGTGTTCTGTGTACGCTCCGATATCCAAAAAAGCTCGTGCCACGGATGATGTTTGATCTAATCAGCTATTTATGACCGAATGACCATATTACCCTTTAAAGTTTAACAAAAATGAAAAGACAAATTGTCATTTACTTGGCTTCATCGCTTGTGTCTCGCTGCTTTGGTTTTGATCTTGACTTTCAACATGAGGTTGCGAAGCACCAGTTGATTCAGAGCTCGATAAGGCTGGGCAAGATTTGGCCCCAGCAGATTCACAATTGGTAATGGCCGGGGATGAATCGGCCCGAGCGGATTCAGAGGCACCGGAAGCATCAATCAGACTGGCGGCGATCGCGGCCTTTAAATCCTCGTCTTCCATCTGCAAAAGCATCACGGCTTCTCCGCGAGACAGATCCAACGGCTGTTGTTGATTCTGTGGCGGGGGCGGGGGCGGCGTAGGATTGCATGATTTGGTTATCCTGTCGGCGTCCTCAGGCAAAAGCCATTGGCCATACCCGTTGGAGGCTTCGGAGGCCGAGATGGGACACTCCTTCGGGAAGTTTCCCCTAACAAGGAAGATACTCCAACCGGAGCCCTTTAGTGTGTCCAAATAAGCAGAGAGGTAGAACTTGGAGAGGTGGGTAGGGGCCGCGAACAGGCTGTCGAAGTTATACCACTCTCCGTTTACTTTTCGGATACAGAACCAGTGGTCGTGCAAATGGCAAATGAAGGCGTTCTCGAGCTCGGGGTCGATCTGAGCTGGTTCGGCCACCGGTGAATGGAGAGGTATGACCTGCAGATCCCAAACCTCCAATGCCGTTTGAAGAACCTACAACAAACTACCTTTATTAATAACAAGGTCACGCAAGAAGAATAAATTTTGAACATAAAGCATGTCGCTAGTGTACTCCTAACCGAGTTGGATTTCAAAGTGCCAAGAACATATCCAACTTTACAGTCCTCAACTCGAAGGGACTGTTAATACAATTTTTTTTATTCTTTTCAGAGAATAACAGAATCGTGTTCTATCAAATGGACGCGGTTTACTCAGTTTTACATAATGAACAATTACCTCTTGCATTTTTAGTTATTTATGACAAAAGATCGCCAAAGTTTTATCAAAACGACACAAATTATCTTTCACTGGTACAGTACTTTTTTTATTTATTTATTTATTAAAACATAGATGCATATTTTGTGTGACCAAGTTTAAGAAACATGTGTACAGTTATCTAAAAAGCATTGTTTAAAAAGGCGGTTTTGAGGCGCGCCTTTCGCCTTTTAGTCGAAGGCTTACGCCTGGGAGTGTTTCTGGCGTTATCCGCCTCGGTCGAAAAAGGCGAGCGCCTCTGGCGGTCAAAACGCCTGAGAATCGCCTTTTACCGCCTTTGAAATGGGAGTTTTTTAAAAAAAAAAAACTGGGCCAAAATAATCAGCCGGGCTTTTAATTCGGGCCTTTTTAGGTTTTTTTTAATGACAATTAACTATAAGTAATTAAAACAATCTGTATGTCAACCGTCTCACGCAAAACTCTCTGTCTCTCACGTTGATAAACTGCGCTCGTCCCTCAAACTTCTACCGACTCTCAAACTGCTCTTGTCCCTCTCTCACGCTGCTCACGTCCCTCTCTCACGCTGCTCTCGAAGAGCTAGAAGCCTATGATTTGTTTGATTAGTGTCGTCGAGTTTAATTTATATTTGAGTCTAAAACTCCTTTTTTTTAGTTTTTGTTTTAAAACGTATGAAAACTTGAAAATTACTACGAATTTTATATATATTATATGTTTTCTATATTATTTTTGAGGCTTACGCCTCGTACCGCCTAAAGGCTTACCACCTCCGCCTAGAAATGGATTTCGCCTAAATTCCCGCCTCCGCCTTATTAAACTTTAGCCGTTTGCTCTGGTAAATTTCTCGACATATACAACAGTGAACAAATAGAAACCATACGCCTATGTTCGTACTGAACCAAATCAACAGTGTCCCGGAAGCTCGAGGCAAGTTTCAATAAAATCTCCAGCTACACTGCCTAAACTTCTTTTAAAAAGCTTTCGTACAGAAATGATGATATAAAAAGTTATCAACTTTCCTGCATATAATTGGTTGAACAGGGAACAGAATTCGTGAATTCCAATTTAAACACGGAATTAAACTCTTCTGACCTTATATAGTCGGATGTTGCTTACAATTCTGTAGCTAAAACTATATATGTGAACTCTTTTGATGTCAACTTCATGTCATCTTCTAACAAGGTGGTATAATATCCAACTGCCCACTGATTTGCTTTCCTTTCTGACACTAAACAATTTAATTTTCCACCACAGATTAGGAAACATTTTTATTTTTAGCTAGGGTTTAGTCCCTAAGTCCCCGCCTGACCCCACGACGTTTGAGGAACTAGAAACTAACAATTGCCACGTGGAATCGTGGATAGATACCTTTAGAGGGGCTTGAACCCAAGAAAGAAACCAAGGGTCTTACCACTATACCAATTACTAGACTTGAAAACTTAGATTTTTATAAATAAATAAAAAAAGTCATTGGCTTTTGATTATTATGTAATTAAACCACATCTACGTTGAATTGGATCCGTTCTATCAGATATTAGAAGAATCAACTTATTCTACTCCACACCAAAATACCGGTCAGTCATTACTTGTAAATTTCGACATATCACAGGATGAGTCGTTTCTCTAATTTCGAGTTCGGTATTTTTTATTTCTTCCTTGTTTTTGGGTTAACTGGAACCAAACACAGTTAAAGACAGAGAACTGAAATTCGAAACAACAAATATTGGACTCTAAATACCAGCAGAGTGAATTCTCAATTGAAACCAAACGCAATCCAAAAGAATTATAATCGAATTCCAAACAAATAGATGAGAATCGTAGAGAAATCCCGAACCTGAATGCTGAAATCTCCATCCAGCGATACATTGTGAGATTCCTCAGAGAGGAAATCTCCGCCGGCCGATGGTAGCATCATCATCTGTCTCTCCGTGGTGTCGAGATCGGAGGCGAGAGCCGCCAAATCGAACTCGGAGAAGAACGGCCCTTGAAGGACCGTGTTCACACAGTGAACCGCGCATAGCTTAGATTCTTGAACCTCGTGGTACAACATCCCACCATTACTCGCTCCTTCCATTTTCGCGCCGACAGAATCTCTCTCTCTCTCCCGCGATGAACCAGCTAAACCCTAGAAATTCTCTGCTCTTTCTACCGCTTTATTTTCTCCGAGTGTTGGAATTTTTGGGGCTCCAATGTTGTTTTATATTGGATTTCGGTTTGGTTCGGTTCTGTTTTTTTTTATATTCTTAATTTAATTCGAAGTCTGTCAATGTGAGATGCGTGTGTGTCTCTTTGCTGGGACGTCACAAGACTGTCTCACACGTATACAGGTTTCTGTGCCAACCATAGACCAATTGAATTAGATCTAAATAAATTAAAACACAATCGTAGAAAAAAAAAAAGTAAAAATTAAAGCAGAAATTAATATGCTATTTTTAGCATTGTTTTGCTTTCCAAATATTTTTTTGCTTGAATTTTGCTTTTCCAAATACTTGACCGGGGGAAAAGTTTGGAATAAGTATCGATCCTAGCCAAGGTAACGTTTAAAATTTTTAAAAAAAAAAAAAAAAAAATCCAAAATGACATGATATTATTCTAAAATAAATATTGTTTTTGTTCTTAGTTGATCAAATTAAGACAATAATTTAGTTTATAATATGAGATAAGAATGATAATATTTGTAGACAAGAGGGAGAAAACCGATTATTTCTAGATAAAGTTTTATCATAACTCTATGTTTCTGTATTCAAGATCGTGACTTGTTCTTATTCTCTCTCTTGTTTTCTTTTGGCTGTTGTTGGTGTCGCCAATGGTGAAGTTTTTATTCCATTTATAGAGGGAAACTATTTGCGAGTTCCAATTTTGCCCTTCCTAGATTTGTATAATTACAGCTACAAGAATAGTAAAGCACTCCACTCCAAATCTAAAAATATTTCACTCATTTTTATTGATTTCCACCAAAATCAGTCTTTTTTTTCATAATCGTGTATATAATTTTCTTTCATCAACAATTGTCCCCATTTGTGTTGTAAAGTCGATATTTTATAAAATTTAGACTTTAAAACATAAAGCGTTATTTATTTTATTTGTTCGGACAATTTTTTGTTATTATTTTTTGTAAGCATTTAATTGATCAATTTTGTACCAATACGTCAAGCTTAAAATTTAGGTCAAGACTATGTTTGGCAAATTTTATGTGAAATTGTAAATATCATAATGTTGTATGTGTGAGACGTGATTGGCCTACTAAGCAAATTTCTTCACAACTAACAAAATTAGTCGTGTGGCTAATATTACATTCATGTATGTATGTACATGCAGGTGTGTTTTGCTATGCTTTGTTTGCATCTCTTTATATTTTTCCTTCAATCTGTGTCGCTAAAGGTGGTGGATAGTGTGCAAATTACACATGAAATATTGGAGAGATGTTGAGTCTCCTTGTTTTATAATCATGTTTCATTGTAATATTTGTGGTAGAGAAACAACTCATGTATTAGATTTTTATGAGATATGTGTATAAGAAACGAGTCACGTTTTTTTTTAAGTTGGTTGTTGAAATTCTAATGTGAAAAACAACTTTGTGAATTCCTTGTTGCAGTAATTATTTAGTCATTCTTTTTACCTTGTTTTGATGGTAGGATGATTCAATTATTCAAAATATGTCATCTGCATCCACTGTCAGCGCGGTGTTGGTGCCTCCCAATGATTCTAGGCAAGATACAGTTGTAATTCCGATTATGGCTAAAGAGTCATAAAATCCAAGAAGCTCGAGTGGTATAAAACAAAAGATATTGGTGAATTCTTTGGAAGATAGACTTGGTAAAAGCAAGTACAAATTTCTCTAGAAAAATTATTAATTAAGTAAATTAATGCTATTTATTAGAAAACTTAAGTCAGAGGTTAAATGATTTATGCGTGTTGTTGAAGGCTTAATAAATAATATGATCAGTTTAAAGGTGATTTTTCTTCAAAGCGATGACTGACATCGGAAATACATGTCTCATGAGATGAATCTATGTTCATCTCATCGCTCATATCTTAAATAATCTTCCAATAGTTATTTAATTTCTCTCTTTTGTGTACAATAACTGTGAAGAGAGGTGACTTTAATGACTAGTATTTCATATAGACCTTGAGCCATATAAAATGAACGATACTTTCATAGAGCTGAGAAGTAATTTCTTGACGTTATAAAATTTAAATTATCGTTAAACAAACATTTATATTATGTTTTGAGTAAGAATGTGAGAATTTAATCTATTTATTTTTTTTTATCAAATGTGGGGATTTACGTGTTGTGAATTCGTAGGTTCAATTCCTACTGGATGCATGCCACTGGGACCCTCCAATATAATAAGTCTATTGGATATTTCGCTCTTAATCTTTTGTGCTCTTTCACTAGGACAAAAAACGTTATCCGGTGCGACAATGTCGCACCCAGAGCTTAAAATGTCGCACCTAAAAGTTTATTAGGTGCGACATTAGGTGCGACAGCGTCGCACCGGATAACCCGTCGCAGAAGGTATTCGGTGCGACATGTCGCACCGAATAAGTACACCTTTAGGTGCGACACTTTCAGGTGCGACATGTCGCACCTAATGCCCAAGCTATTTTCCTGCCAAATTTAATAACATTGGCGGGTAAATTCATATCGGGTGCGACAGAGTCGCACCTAATGCCATTCTCGCCATATTATTCGGTGCGACATTGTAACAATTATGTGTTCGTATCAAGGATCGAAATACTGTTACCGTTACCGTTCCGAGCTTTCGAATTTACTGGTAACCCCCGGTACCGTAAAAGAATACCGGGGGAAGCAGGAAAAAAAAGGAAACCGGTACCGTTGAACTTGTTGTCGCACGAAAATGAACAACGATTAAATACCTCGGGCGGTTCGATCCAAGGCCGGACCAAGTGATCGCGCCCGGGCCAAAAATGGGAGCTCGTAGACCGAGCTGCACCCTCCAAACCCTGAGGTGTGTTTTGGGGGGTGTGACTGTGCCAAAGGTTGGCTGCCTACGTACCCTTTAGTCGGGATCAGGTCAGAACGTAGTTCAATTTGTGTATGGGGGCTATCTTGGGCTCAGAGGCTTTGGGAACCCAAGACTTTAGAGTAGGACCAGGCTCGTAGCTTCTGGTGAACACTTTAGAGGGGTCGCGTGCTCGTAGCTCGGAGTTCTAGCTCAAGGGCCAAGAAGCTGGAGAGCAGTGTGTACTGCAGAAGCTCGGGTCGCAGAAGAGGAGCGTGCTCCCTCTCGTGGAGGGGGGTCCTTGTTTCTGAGCCGAGGGAGGAGGAGTGCGCGCTCTTGGAATGTCACAAGAGCACGAGAGAACTCTTCAGAGAAGAGAAGTATTGTTCTCGAAATGTATCAATTCAATATCTCTTTTTTCTCCCCTAGGGGGGGGGGGTATTTATAGTATTTGAGGGGAGGCCTTGGGTCGGCCCCTTGAGGCCCACCGGGTGGCCGGGAGCGAGGCGCGCGAGGCCTCACGCCCAAGAGGGCGCAGGGCGCGCGGGACATGTTGCCTGGATGGGCGCGGGGCGTGCCAGGCAGCGGGCGTGCCCGACCGAGGTGGCAAGGACGCTCGGCCGAGGTGGCCGAGCTGGCGAAGGCGCTCGACCGAGGTGGCCGAGCTGGCGAAGGCGCTCGACCGAGGTGGCCGATGTGGCAGGGACACGCGGCTGAGGCAGCAGGGGCGCTCGGCCGGGGCGCCGAGGCGCGCGCAGGCCGGGAGGCCGGGAGGCCGGGGTGCGCGGGAGTGTGCGCGTGGGCCGGGAGGTCGGGGCGCAGGAGTGCGTGCGTGGGCCGGGAGGCCGGGGTGCAGGGTGCGCGCGAGCCAGGCGCGATAGGGCGCGCTGAGGCCCGTTGGGCCGGAGGCCTCAGGGCCGGGGGGGCAGGTGCGCGCGCGCCGGCCGTGCCGGGCTGTGGGTGCGTCGGGGCGCTCGGGCCTGGTGGGCCGGGGCCCATTGGGCTTCCGGCCGGCAAAGCCCGGCCGGCCTTGAATCGTTTTTGAATTTCCGGTGTCCCGAAAACGACCGGTAACATTAGCCCCCCAAGTTTATGGCTTACGGGACGTAAGTCGTGAACTTTAGAAAAGAAAAGGGCGTTGAGGTAATTTCACCTTCGATCACGTGTGACCGCACGCACGCATATCTTTTGTGGCCGGACCCCTGGGGGCCGGACCGGGCCGGTCGGGCAGCAAGACCCGCGCGTGGCCTGGCGCTGGGGGACTGGCGCGCGCGTGAGGCCGGCCCGCGGGCCGGGCCTTGTGTCGCGCGCGCAGGGGGAAGGAGCAGGGTTCTTCAGCCCAGGCGCCTTTTTTGGCCTCGAGCTTTTTCTTGAGGTTGCTCTTAATCGTCTTGATGACGGCTTCCACTTGGCCATTAGCCTGTGGATGTCGCGGGGATGAGAATGTTTTGCTTATCCCTAGTTGGGCGCAGATCTCTCTAACCCTCGCGTTGTCGAACTGCGCGCCGTTATCGGTCACGATTGACGCGGGGATGCCATGGCGGCATATTATGGACTTCCAGATGAAGTTCGTAGTGTTGGCCTCGGTGATCCTGGCCAGAGGCTCGGCTTCGACCCACTTGGTGAAGTAGTCGATAGCGACGATGGCGTATTCGTATTGCCTCGGGGCTTTGGGAAGCTTGCCGATAATGTCGACGCCCCATTTTGCGAAGGGGCGTGGAACAACGATGCTACTTAGGGGAGATGGCGGCTGTCGTGAAACGTTGGAGAAACGTTGACACTTGTCGCACTTTCTCGCCCAGTCGTAGGCGTCTTTTTTCATCGTTGGCCATAAATAGCCTTGTCGAAGCGCTTTGAGCGCGAGGGACCTTCCAGCGGCGTGGTTTCCGCAGAGGCCTTCGTGGATCTCGCGGAGGACCTTGGTCGACTCGACGCTGTTGAGACATCGGAGCAGCAGGGTTGAATACCCGCGCTTGTATAAGGCATCGCCCCTCAACACGTATCTGGATGTGAGGGCTTTTAGCCTTTCGGCTTCTTTGCGGTCTTCGGGAAGTACCCCTCTTCGCAAGAAGTCCGTAAGCGGGGTCATCCAAGTTGGATGAGCGGCGCTCTCAATCGTTCCCACCTTGTCACGTGAGACGGATGGTCGCGAGAGAGACTCGATTGGGATGGTTCCTAACCCGTCTTCGGTGATACCGGATCCGAGGCGAGCTAAGGCATCAGCCTCGGAGTTCTCTTCTCGTGGGATCTGGATGATCTCGAACTAGGAGAAGGCATCTAGCTTGGCATTTGTCTTTGCCAAGTAGGCGATCATGTTAGGTTCTTTGGCAACGTAGTCGCCTTTAACCTGATTTACGATCAACTGCGAGTCACAGTGTATTCGTAAATTCTGTACGTTGAGCTTTTGAGCGAGCTCTAGTCCTACGATGAGGGCTTCGTACTCGGCCTCATTGTTTGAGGCCTGGAATCCGTAGTGGAGGGCGTAGCGTAACTTTTCCCGGTCGGGATTTGTCAAAATCACGTCGGCGCCTGCTCCTTGGGCATTAGATGCTCCGTCTACGTGTAGTTCCCAGATGGGACCCGTAGGGTCGACCTTTCTCTTTCAAGCCGACGAGTCGTCGGTCGAGCCGTCTTCTGCTCTTCCCATGTCGGGAGTGTAGGAGAATTCTGCCACGAAATCAGCTAAGGCTTGAGCCTTTATTGCCGGCCTCGGATGAAACTCAATCCCGTACTCGCTCAATTCTTGGGACCAGACCGTCATGCGAGTCGATGTTCCCTTTTGAAGAGCCTTACCGATTGGGTGTCCGGTTCGGACAACGATTGGGTGAGCCTGGAAGTAGGGGCGTAGCTTTTTGGCGGCTACGAGGAGAGCGAGAGAGAGCTTCTCTATCTCTGTATAACGCGTTTCGGCGTCAAGTAGGGCTTTGCTTATGTAGAAGATGGGCCATTGAGCCCTGTCTTCTTCACGGATCAGCACAGCGCTCACAGCTTGTTCGGAGACGGCGAGGTAGATGTAAAGCATCTCGCCTTCTTTTGGCTTGGAGAGGAACGGAGGTGTCCCGAAGTAGGCCCTCATTTCTTGGAAGGCCTTCTCGTACTCGTCCGTCCATTCAAAGCCGTCCGTCTTCTTAATCGCTTTGAAGAACGGTTGACACTTGTCGGTTGCTTTGGCCACAAAACGCGATAGGGCGGCAATCCGACCGGTCAGACTTTGGACTTCCTTGACACATCGCGGGGACTTCATGTCCAGGAGTGCCTTGATTTTCTCGGGGTTCGCTTCGATACCTCGACGGATAACTATGTAGTCTAAGAACTTCCCGGACTCGACCCCGAACACGCATTTGTTGGGGTTGAGCTTCATTTTGTACCGGCGGAGGATTAAGAACATCTCCCTCAGGTTGTCTACGTGGTTGGTAGCCAGTAGGCTTTTAACGAGCATGTCGTCCACGTACACTTCCATGGTCTTGCCGATTAGGTCGGCAAAGATCCGGTTTACCAATCGTTGGTAAGTAGCTCCTGCATTCTTAAGGCCGAAAGGCATGACCTTGTAGCAGTAGAGGCCGCGATCAGTGACAAAGGTTGTCTTGATCTGATCGGGCTCGTGCATTCGTATCTGGTTATAGCCCGAGTAGGCGTCCATGAAACTTAGGAGTTCATGTCCTGCCGTGGCGTCGACCAGTTGTTCGATGCGTGGGAGTGGAAAGCAATCTTTTGGGCAGGCTTTGTTAAGATCTTTGTAATCTATGCAAATGCGCCACTTCTCGTTGGGCTTTTTGACCATGACCACATTGGCTACCCACTTTGGGTACTTGGCTTCTCGGATGAAACCAGCGGAGAGAAGTTTTTCGACTTCCTCGTTTATTGCTAGGTACCGTTCGGGGTTGAACGCACGTCTAGCTTGTACCTTTTCAGCGATGGTTTTATCGTCATTCAATCGGTGCACAATCACATCGGGGTCTATGCCGGGCATGTCTGCATGTGTCCATGCAAAGACATCCTTAAACTCCCGAAGGAAGGACGCGAGTTGAGTTTTGATGGCGAGAGGGAGTTGTGCACCGATCTTTACTACCTGGTCAGGTTTAGCTTCGTCGAGAACGATCGAAGTGAGATCATCGGGGGTGTCAACTTTCAACCTCTCGACATCGTCGCGGGGATCTAATTCCCCGAGTTACCGTGCGTCTTTTTGATCACACGGGTAGTCGTCTTCCAGTTGGTAGATCGTGTTAACCCTTTTTTCAGCGGGCTTGCCGTCCACGCCTTAGACGTAGCATATCCTCGCCTGGGTTTGATCACCGGCCATGACGCCAATTCCCTCTTCGGTGGGGAATTTCACTAGTAGGTGATAAGTGGACGTGATAGCCCTTAGTCTGTTCAACGTGGGTCGCCCAATGATAACATTGTAGGGCGACTCCTGGTCGACCACAAGAAAGGGGACCTGTGAACGACTTCGATGCCTCCGGTAGTTCCGAAGGTGACTGGTAAATCAATGATTCCTTCAGTCATGACCTTTTCTCCCGTGAACCCAAACAGGGGTGTCTGAGTTGGGACAGGGCGGAGCCCCCCGAGCTTCATGCGCTCGAGGGTGGTCTTAAAGATTATATCGGCTGTGCTGCCGTTATCAATAAGAACTCTTTTTACCAAGTTGTTGGCCACCTGGGCCTTGAGGACTATAGCGTCATTGTGCGGGTGCACAACTCGCTTGGCCTCTTCATTGGTGAATTGTATCGTCTCGTAAGGTACGGACGGAGGTTCCTCGTAGGTGAGGTTAACTTGCCCGGCAAGGCCTTCTTGGGAGGCAGCTCTGAGGAGTTTTTTCCTTTGCCGGGCCGAGTCCCCGTCTTGCAAGCCCCCTAGTATGGTGGTGATGACGTGGAGTTGCGCATCAGCCGTAGCTGTGACCGCTGTGCGGTCGGTGTTTGGGTTGGTCCCTCTACCTTTTTCAGGTTGTGGCCTATTGTCGGTGGGGGCTGCCGCTCCTACCAAGCGAAGGACAAACTCTTTGAGCTCTCCCTTCTGGATTAACGTCTCAATTTGTTTCCTAAGATGGAAGCACTGAGCGGTCGTGTGACCATAATCCCGGTGGAACTCGCAATAGCGGGACCGGTCGCGAGACGCGGGGTTACCCCTTATTGGAGCCGGAGCGACGAACTTGTCACGCGCCACAGCGTATATTTGCTCCACCGGGGCGTTCAAGGGAGTGTAACCCGAGTAGTCTCTAAAATTGCTCGCAAGACGCGGCTTTTGAGACGTAGGGGGTCGGCTATCGGTAGTGTGACCGCCCTTGTTCACCCTTTTGCGGGGGTTACTCGGCTCGCTGCCGGACTCATCTCGACGGCGGGAACTTTGGTGGCCGCTTCTACGGCCGTCGAGGTAATCTTCTACCCCCATAAAGGTTTTGGCTCGGTTCATTAACTCGGTCATCGTAGAAGGGACTCTGCCGACGACGGACTTTAGGAAGTCTCCGGTGCGCAAGCCCTCGATGATGGCTGTAATTGCGTCACTGTCGTCAAAGCGGTCGACCTTGTTCGATTCTGTGGTGAATCGAGTGAGATACTGTCTCAAGGACTCGTTATTCTCTTGCCTGATTGACCATAAGTACATCTTGGTCTTCTTTTGGACCATGGATGTAGCAAATCGTGCCAGGAACATGTCCTTCAGGTCTTTGAACGATTGGACGGCTCCCTGGTCTTAAATTCTTAAACCACTCGAAACCGGGTCCGGTGAGGGTAAGACTAAAAGCTTGGCATAGAGCCCCAGGTGAGACGCCCTGCATCGTCATCCAAGTTTCGTAATGTTGAATGTGATACGTGGGATCTGATTTCCCATTGTATGGAGGGAGATTCGGGAGTTTGAAGTTTCCCGTGCACACCTCAGTAAGGATTTGGGCGGTGAAGGGAGAGGAATGTTCTTCCACGACCCCGTATGTATCACCGACCAAGCCGCCTTCACGCAGGTCACGCACCTCGTTACGAAGATTGTGAATCATGGTGACGACGTCGAGGCCAGTGTTGGGGGTCACTCCTTGTTCAGGAGGAGTCACATGTCGCCTTTCGTTAGACCCTTGAGCCGTGCGAGGGTCCCCATTGGTTGGGGCCGTAGGGTTATGACCCTTACGAGCGTTCAGCCTCTCTCGGAGGTCTTCGCCACGGTTGTTCCGTTGGGCGGTAAGTCGATCTCTAAGATCCGGCCCGGCGATATGGGGGCGTGAGCTTCGAGCCACACGTCTTACTCGCCGAGTCATTGTACCTTCCCTGACATTGCCTCTTTGACCGAGTCGGTCATGGGCCGAACGTCGGGAGGTCTCTTCTTGAGAGGAGACCGGTATTGCTTTCGTTTTCGACGGACCGGCTTCGATCTCAACAGGGAGTTCCCCGTCCTTGGTGAGAGAAGTCTCGACGTCCGCCGAAATTTCCAAGCCTTCATAGTCGGGGTCATAATCATGTCCCTCGTCCATGAGGTCCTCAGATTCCCCGTGGGGGGCGCCGTGTGCAGGTGCCTTGCCCGCCAGTTGGCGGTGGTACCTTGCATTGGCTATCTTCAGCTGGCGGATTTTCTCCTCCATTTCAAGGATGCGGTCGTCCCGACTGTCCTGAAGAGGAGGGGGCGAGGGAGTGTGGCTCTCGTCGTTGAGAGACTCCTCGGTTGCGTTTTCAGGGTTGTTCACGCCCTCAGAACGAATGGGTGGTTGATCACTCATGTCTTTCTCGAGTTGAGAAGAAAGGGGTCGAGTTGTAGAAGGGATTTCGGGCTGTGTAAGTCGGGAAGTCCCCTCCTTCTAGCGCCAAAATATTGTCGCACGAAAATGAACAACGATTAAATACCTCGGGCGGTTCGATCCAAGGCCGGACCAAGTGATCGCGCCCGGGCCAAAACTGGGAGCTCGTAGACTGAGCTGCACCCTCCAAACCCTAAGGTGTGTTTTGGGGGGTGTGACCGTGCCAAAGGTTGGCTGCCTACGTACCCTTTAGTCGGGATCAGGTCAGAACGTAGTTCAATTTGTGTATGGGGGCTATCTTGGGCTCAGAGGCTTTGGGAACCCAAGACTTTAGAGTAGGACCCGGCTCGTAGCTTCTGGTGAAGACTTTAGAGGGGTCGCGTGCTCGTAGCTCGGAACTCTAGCTCAAGGGCCAAGAAGCTGGAGAGCAGTGTGTACTGCAGAAGCTCGGGTCGCAGAAGAGGAGCGCGCTCCCTCTCGTGGAGGGGGGTCCTTGTTTCTGAGCCGAGGGAGGAGGAGTGTGCGCTCTTGGAATGTCACAAGAGCACGAGAGAATTCTTCAGAGAAGAGACGTATTGTTCTCGAAATGTATCAATTCAATCTCTCTTTTTTCTCCCCTAGGGGGGGGGTATTTATAGTATTTGAGGGGAGGCCTTCGGCCGGCCCCTTGAGGCCCACCGGGTGGCCGGGAGCGAGGCGCGCGAGGCCTCACGCCCAAGAGGGCGCAGGGCGCGCGGGACATGTTGCCTGGATGGGCCCGGGGCGTGCCAGGCGCGGGACTTGGCCGGGCGCGGCGTGCCCGGCCGAGGTGGCAAGGACGCTCGGCCGAGGTGGCCGAGCTGGCGAAGGCGCTCGACCGAGGTGGCCGATGTGGCAGGGACACGCGGCTGAGGCAGCAGGGGCGCTCGGCCGGGGCGCTGAGGCGCGCGCAGGCCGGGAGGCCGGGGTGCGCGGAAGTGTGCGCGCGGGCCGGGAGGTCGGGGCGCATGAGTGCGCGCGCGGACCGGGAGGCCGGGACGCAGGGTGCGCGCGAGCCAGGCGCGATAGGGCGCGCTAAGGCCCGTTGGACCGGGGGCCTCAGGGCCGGGGGCGCAGGTGCGTGCGCGCCGGCCGTGCCGGGCCGTGGGTGCGTCGGGGCGCTCGGGCCTGGTGGGCTGGGGCCCGTTGGGCTTCCGGCCGGCCTTGAATCGTTTTTGAATTTACGGTGTCCCGAAAACGACCGGTAACAGAACTTACCGTTACTGTAGGGGAATACCGTCAAATACCGTATTTACCGAGGGGAATTCATAAAAGAAATATACAAAAAAACATACAAAGTACGTAGGATAAAATTCATAAAATTAAAAATAGTGTACAATGTTTCAACACAATATAAAATTACAAACACAACAAAAAGTAAGTTCAATAGTACAAACCAAAATGATAAAGTTCAACGCAATTCATCAAATACTATAGTTCAACAAATTCAACATAAAAAGGATATAAATGAAATGACTACTCATAGCGGCCATATGCAACAGTCATACAGTAATAATATCAAGTCATATAATGAGCACATGCACGAAAGTACATGTCCAAGTGATAGTCGTACAGCGGCCATGTGTGTAGCGACTCGAAATTTAAACATAATGTTGTAAATTAAGTACGTCAAAAAGACGAGAAAATTATGTAAATTAATTTTCTAAGAATTCTTTTCATCATTTTGGGTTTGGAATATCGAATTAATTTGAAATATATTAAGGTAAGGAGAAATCTCGGAATAAAAAAGAAGGATTTATCGAGTTCGTCTCGAATAAGAAATTATTTTCCGATGAGATATTTCGGAATTTAATTTGAGAAAATAAATTCTCAAGGACGAGAATGAATTCCGAGAAACCTTAAATAAATTTGAATCAATCGAGAACAAATGAGAAAATTCTCGGTTCAAATCATTTAATTAAAAGTTCGATCGGTTACGGTTTTAGTCACAAAATTTTGTGACAAGGACGTGGTTGTAATGTTTTTCTGGGCTCAGTTGAAATAAAATGTGGGGCTCGAGTCAGTTTACAAGCGGTGGAGAATTGAAGATTTTCATGAGCAAATATGGAATCCTCATTTCATATAAAACGAAATTTTCTTTTTCTTTTTTCCTTATTTTCTTTTCTTCTTCTTCTCGGTTCTTCGCCTCCCTCACGCGCGCGACCTGCATCAAAGAAGAACAAAAAAAAAAATTAAACAGCAACAACAACTCCACATCACCGGCCGACCATCATCAACCTCACCTCCTTCACTCTTCTTTTTTCCTCACCCGTGCTCGGCAACAGCTCCAGCACCGAGCCATCACCGCGCGCCTTGGCCGAGAGACCGGCGCGATCTGGGCAGAATTGGTCTTTGACGCGTCGGGAACTGGGCGAGACGGCGGGATCCGGTCGGGAAGTTGGAATTTTCGGTGTGGGTCGCGGCGGTTTTAGGTCTCAAGCTTCCCGTCCAAAATGATTTTTTTAGGGAAACCGGGTATTTATACCCGGTTTTTTTTTACTGGACAGGACCGGGAAGTGGGAACCGGGTTCCTCACTGGTTCCCGGTCCGGTTCCCCCAGAACCACCGGAAACTCCCGGTTTTCGTGGTTCCGGTTCCGGGGACTTCAAAAAAGGGGAACCGGACCGGTTCCCGTCCGGTTCCCCCGGGATTTAAATCCTTGGTTCGTATAGGATAGATGGTCTCCCTTTTTTATTTGAAATTTGCTTCTTTTTTCGGTTGTCTAACTCTAATTTTTTAATTGTTGTCATGGCAGTTGTTCAACATATTTTCTTTGAGCTCCATTTTTTTTGTGTAATTCAACTTTCCTTTTATAGTTGTAGTGGTAATCTTTTCACATTCTCCTTTTTAGTTGTAGTAGCAATCCGTTCACATTCTTTTTAAAGATTTTTTTTCAGAACACCACCACCACCTCAATATCGAAGTCAAGTTCCACGACCTCGACAACGTGAACAACAAGAGGAGACACAACGACGACGACAACGACGAGCACGACAAGAACAACAACAACAACAACATGTAGGTGCTCAACAACAACAACAACCACCTCAACAACAACAACCACCAAGATGTCGTGCTAGGTCCGTTGTGTGGACTTTCTTTGAAGAGGTGATTGCGAACGGCGAGAAAGCCGGAAAATGTCACAGCTGTGGCAAAATCTTCAACGCTCACAACACAAGAGTCGGGACGTCGCTATTGTGGAGTCATCACAGGCATGCCAGGGGAATCAATCTGGAGCCTCGTCAAGCCAGGTAAGTCACATCGATCCTGTAAGCTTTAGACGTGAATTAGTAGAATATTTTGTATCCACCGATCAATCTTTTAGTCATATCGAATCTCAAGGCTTCGTTAGATTCATTAGTTCTATAATTCCAAACGTTCAACTAATGTCTAGGAAAGCCTTGAGATCTGATATCCTAAAATGGTTTTTAGGAGAAAAGGAACAAATGAAAGACACAATATCATCTGGTAGGTATAGCGTATCCTTAACCTCGGATATCTGGACTGGTCAATCTAAGATGGATTTCATGAGCGTTGTAGTGCATAATATAGACGACGATTTGAACCTGAACAAACGTATCATAGCCTTTAGGAGGATAGAAGGTTCTCACACTGGTGAAAACATCTTAGACATCATAATTAGTGTTATAGCTGAGTGGGAGAAACTTATTGTTGACGATACCCTTTTGCATCAACGTTGTGCTACTCATATCATAAACCTCATAGTTCAAGCCATAGCCGCTAGTTATGACCATTCGATCAACAAGATTAGGAATTACATTAGTTGGATAAATAGTTCAACCTCTAGAGTAGATGAGCTTAAGAGACGCCTTAGAGTAAACGGTCTCGAGCGCACCTTTCACCCAGATAATAAAATTAGGTGGAATTCTATCTTTCTCATGTTGACCAACTTCATATCCGAGCATTACGTCGATGTTATTGTTTCTTACATTAACAGCGAACATGGCGAAAACGCTATATCCGAATATGATATTAGGATGGCTGAATCATTTGTTTCTTTTCTCGACATTTTTTACAAAGAAACTTGTTATCTCTCTGCTGTTTACACTCCTACTTCTTTTCTCGGTCTTCATACTATGACCGCAATTGCTGTGCATCTTGATAAATATAAAAACGAAACAATTTTTCAAGATTCTATTCAAGCAATGACAGCCAAGTTTCTAAAATATTGGGGGGCTAGAAAGGTTTCATTACTATACGGTTTTGGAGCCATTCTAGACTGCCGATGTAAAATTGGTGGTTTAAAAAAATTTCTTAAGTACATTCGAAACCATTTCGAGGACCAAGATTACATCGCACTTGATCTCGTGAGGATCGTGCAAGCTTTTTTTGATCTTTTCAAGGTATACGAGGCGAAACTCCTACCGCAATATCGAGCACAACCATCTCAATCACAGACGCAGTATCCGAGAAGACACCAATACACGAATGTCTTCGTCAACGCGCCCGCTTACAGCCCATCGCCTCAACAACAAGAAGCTGGGACAAGTCAGACGAGGTTGAGCGCAACCGACGCACGGTCACATCCGGAGATCCAAGAGTACGATTGGAACGATTGGGTCAGGTCGGATGATGAACCCATCGACCTATTGGTTTGGTGGAGACAGAATGCGAGGAGGTTCCCGGTCTTGTCATCTATGGCAAAAGACATCCTCACCATCCCTGTTTCAACCGTGTCATCTGAGGCGGGTTTTAGTAGCGCGGGCCGCATCATCGACGATAGAAGATGTAGCTTGAAACCGGAGATGGTCGAAGCATTGACGTGTGGTAAGGATTGGATTCAACATAGAAATCGAGCACAAGAAACATTCATGTGCTTCGATATTCTTGATGATTTTGAAGTTGATTTCGCAAATGTAAACATCAATGGTTAGAGTACCTTGTATACCTAAGGGATATCCCGGCCCTTGTCCGGGATAATTTTTCAAATAATTAACGAGGCAAGGGGTGCTCTTTTTCCTCGCCGTCGCACCTTTTTAGGGGTCGGTGAGGTTTTTTAGGAGGCCCATTTTTAATTTCACATTCTTTTTTATTATTTTTTTCTACCCACGTAGTTTAAAATCCTTTCAATTACATCCTTCTATTTAATTATTTAAAATCATTTAAATCACTAAAGATGTTCACATTCTTTTTAATTATTTTTTTCTACCCACTTAGTTTAAAATCCTCTCAATTACATCCTTGAATATAATTATTTAACTTCATTTAAATCTTTTTTTTAATTTTTTTTTTTACGCCTAACGGGGTCCGAATCCCGTTAGGCGGGACTCCCGTTACCGTCCCGTTCATTAACGGGACGGGACTCCCGTTTGTCCCGGTAACAGGAGTCCGGGCTTGGTGGGAGCGGGAGTAGCGGTATCTCCCGCCAAGCCAGGTTTATGTGTATACAAAGAGCTTTTTTTATTTGAGTGAACATGGAATTTTTGGCTTCATGATTTGGTTTTGGAGATAAATGGTTTGCTTAACTTTGTGATATTTAGATCATATATACTAGCTTAATTATTTAGTCAAATAATTTTTGTGCAAATATTATTAGTATAAAATCATAAATGGCTAGAGAGTACTTTAATATCTCCGAAATAAATATGACATACAACATTAAACGAGAACAATATAGGCGAGTCAAATTCTCCATTTTGTTCTTTCCTTTATGTGTATCGGCTTGAGTGAAAATTCTCATAGTCTGACTACAAATCTACTTCTAATAGTTTTTCTAGTTATGATTTTGTCAACTTTTTCATTTCTTCATTTTAAGGGGAAGATAACAAGACGATTAAAAATTAGATTTGTGTATGTATATTGTTGTGATAGTTTGATTAGTTTTTTTTTATGGCGCTATGATTTTTGGAGATTTTGTGATGGATTGCCCGGCTTTTTTTTTTCAGGTTTGCAAAAAAAAAAAAAAAAAAAAAAAAAAAAAAAAAAAAAACCTTTAAGGACATGGTTTCCTAAGTCCCATTTAAGGAAAAAAAAAAAATCAAGCGTGTTTCTTCTTTTTCTTATATGGATAATTGTTTTAAATAAAAAGAAGTGAATTTTCTTAGTTTCTCGCAAGCCGCATAGAGAGTTTGAGTGATTGAGTTGCAATGACCATTGTAATCATTAGGATTTGTTTGTGAAAGTTATAGGTGATAGACTTTTAAAGATTTTTTTTTTATCATTTAGAGGTCTTGAGTTTTTTTTTTTTTTTGGTATAAATTCCAAAATATTTTTACCCTAAGATTGCATACCTGTTTCTGAATTCTCATTCCTCACTTTTCATAGTTGATTTCTCTAATCTATGAGCTTCTGCCTATAATGGATATTATGATTATAGATGTTGGGTGCACCCTCTTGTTTTTTTTTATGCAAAAGAAATATGTAAGGAGCAATCCCTCTCGCTCAAAGACGATCTTAAATTTTTTTTGGTTATACTAAAAAGAAAGGGAATCTTAGATGTCGGATTAATTTTTTTGATGATGTAGGAGACTAAGTGTCTAACCAACCACTTAGTCCAAGATATCGACTTTGAAAAAATAATCCACCGAGGGGAGGTCTTGCCTCATTGTCTCACTTTGGACGTACCTCTTTGAGCAATGATCAGAGTAAAGCGCCGTTGAGTACTCTCATTTAAGAGAGGGCCACGAGGGTGACTCTTAGTCTGGCAATAATTGCATTTTTCATTAGTGTTGGGGATCGTGGGTTGCAAACAACAAGTATAACCCTCCCACTTAGTTTTTAGAGTTGGCACATCGTCTCTTATAAGTTCGGAAACACATTTCCTAGTTATAGAGCGATAGAGTGGAATTCTAGAAATTGAATCTTAGATCGTCATGTTTCTAGGAAGAGCTGTGTTAGTGCGTAAAGGCACAAGGTACGTACTCAGTCATTTTCCTATATTTTATACTCGGGAAAGTGTACGAGGGAAGTGTGAACTTCTAACTCATTCGAACACTTGAAGTTTAAGATTACACATCTTCTTGCAGTTTTTCGACTAGTCTACGAGAAAACCTCCCACTTAAATTTTCAAGAGCAAATAGATTTTGAACATAAGTGATATAGATATAGTTTTAAAAACTCTTTGAAAACTTATTTGATTTGGATGACAAAATATTTTCAAGTTTTAAAGTGAAAATGGTTTTTCAAAATTCAAACTAGTTTTTATAAAAGTTCAATTTCAAGTAAATATTCAAAAAATCAAAACTGTTCAATCTTACACATTATGTTTATAATACTTAAAAAAACATTTTTGCTCAAGGAATTTTTCCATTTGAGTTCTAGAACTTTTGGAATCGGAGCCGGGATTTGGAATTCAAAAATTAAATTTTCAAGAAATCCTGGAATCCCGGACAACGAACACCTCGGAGTGTAATGGAATTTCGGTCGGGACTTGAGTGCAAAAGATTTAAGTGTAACGGAACGTTTTATTGAGTTGTTATGTCTTCTAGATATGTCTTATTAACATGGTAATAGTATAGAACAAAAGATGATAACAACTAAAATAAAACGAGCGAGTAAATAAGCAAAGCAAGCAAGACTATATTACTTGTCAGAAAATTACCCGAAATTTCTCAAACTTATCAAAACATGATTTTGATTATGAAAAAATTAAAAAAATTTAGAACTGATTCTAATGTGTTTTAATATCATACCAAAGGTGTAGAAAATCAACATGGTTTTTAATTTAAAGACACGAGCAATAAATTAAAAAAATATATAAAATAACAATTCTAGCAAAACCATAACTCGAGTAAAATTATGAAAATGATTTTCAAACTCATATTTCAAATTCTATGCACATGTTTAAACTTTGACCATAGCTCTGATACCATTTGTTGGAATAGATCTAGGATTAAGAAAAGATTTATCGCTTCTAGCAAGCGGCGGAATATAAAAAATTTCTTTTAAAACACGTAAAATGATTTTACTACATCGAAAAAGTGCATGAGCGTATAATTTAAAATTTTAAAACTACTTTGAGTTTTTACTCAGTACCAACCTTGAATGGAGCTTGAACGTTGAGAAGCCTTAGGAAGGTTGAAACTCTCATCTCCCCACGCAGCTCGCCTCTCCCACTAGTCTTTTTGAACCTGCGAGTAACCACAAAAGTTTCTACCACTAGAGTCTTTGAGTATGGTTAGGATTTAGTGTGTGGGCACTTTTAAACACTATGACTCAAGAACAAGTCTTTGAGCCAAAGAGCTAAAACAAAATGCTAGGTCTATTGAGAACCTAGGTGCCAAAACAAAAGAGCAAGAAGAGAGAGAGAGAGGGAGAGAGAGAGAGAGAGAGAGAGAGAGAGAGAGAGAGAGAGAGAGAGAGAGAGGGCTGGGCGGCTACAAGTTCTAGAGAGAGAAGCTCTCAATATCTAAAATTGTGTGTTGTGAATTGTGAATAAGGTGGGGTATTTATAGGAGGAGGTATGCCTTGAAAAGGTAGTTTCCTCTTTTCCATTGAATATCACATATTCATGAGAAAATCCATGGTTTCCTCTTCCTTACCTTGCACGTCCAACACAAGCCTTTAAGGCACTTGGATTTGTTTCCTCATTTGTTTGTTTCTCTCCTTGGCCGCCCAACATGTTTCCTCTTTGGAGGAAATTTGTTTCCTCTTTTTCTTTTGGCAAGTATCTTCATACATCAATGCACAAAATAATTCTCTTTATCTTGCTTGAGTGGACGGTTTTGAGCCTTCTAGAACATGCTTCTAGATGTTTCTTTATTTGTTCATGACAACATAAGAAAAACCCATTTAGAATTTTCACATAAAATTCCATGAAATGAAATTCAATCCTCAAGGCCCAATATTGCATTATGGTTGTGTTACTTGAACTCATTGTCATCATATGAAAATGTCAAAAAAACTTATTTATTGACATTCATACCATCCTATGTCCAAAAGGACAAAATTACTCTTTAGACAATTTTCGTAAAACTTGTCTAGTTCAACATTTGAACTTGTTTTGACTTAGCTTTCTTGTTTAACTAATCCTACTATAATGACTTGTGGTAGTGACCTCATGGATCCAAATGAACAAAGCTTGAGCCAGCATACTTGGACTCAAAAGTTCACAAACCTTTTCCAAGTTCTAGCTTAATGTCAACTGACTCCACTAAAGAGTTGACACTGAAATCTCTCGGTTCAAATGAATATATTTTCTACTCAAGAATTCTATTTAATTGTAATGAGTGGATCCATTAAATATTATCTATGTTTACCCTTCATGAATATCAACAACTAGATGGGATTTACAAAATTATCATTTTACCCTTCTAGTTGTTAATTCCTCAACTCCTTTGTCGTTTGTGAATAAGTTAGAAACAATGTTTTGAAGAGGAGCTAACAAATCACATTGATTCATCCAAAAGAGTCACGACTCAATTTGGACACTGGCCAGTTCATTTATTCACATTCTAAGGAACAAAGCATGAGGTGATTCACATTGCATTTCAGCAATCTTGTACATGAATTTCATATCTATGAGATCTTCACAAAGTTGTTCATGACATCTTCATAACTTAGTACTTCACCAATAGGAATAGTTATATCGAGTAGGAATAGTTAAACTAGAAGCTAAGTCAAAACAAGAACTACACAAGTTTTACGAAAATTGTCAAAAGGGTATTTTTGTCTTTTTAGACATAGGACGAAATGAATGTCAATAAATTTGTTGACATTGTCATATGATGACAAATGAATTAAACCACACGGCCAAGTTAAAGAATTTGGGTCTAGATGATTAATTTCATTTCATGGAATTTTACTTGAAAATTTGTAATGGGCTTTTCTTATATTGTCATGAACAAATGAAGAAACATCTAGAAGCTCCTTCTAGAAGCCTTACACGTCCAACATAGAGAGAATAAGAGATTATTGTATGCATTGATGTATCAAGATACTTGCCAAAAGAAAAATAGGAAACAAATTTTCTTCTAAAAGGCAAGAGGATGGGCGGGAAACACAAGGCAATAGAGAAGCAAGACAAAAGAGGAAACAAATCCATGGCCTTTTAGAAGGCATCATGGCCATGTGACATATGGAAGGAGGAAAAAATATTTGCTCATGAATATGTGATATTCTATAGAAGAGAAAACTAATCATTCTCCTATAAAAAGATCCCTCATTCTCATTGTTTCTCATCCCAAAGTTTTAGAGATTGAGAGCTTCTCTCTCTAGAACCCTTGGCCGCCCACTTCTCTCTCTCTCTCTAACTCTTTTCGTTTTTGTTTTGGCACCTAGGTCCACATTAGACCTAGCGTTTATTTTAGCTCTTCGACTCTAAGACTTGTTCTTGAGTCGTTGTGTTAAAAAGTGCCCACACACTTATTCCTTCTTACCTCGAGTGATTTATGTGATAGAAACTTTCGTGGTTACTCGAGTTCTCGACGAACGAAGAAAGACGAGCTGTGTGGGAGACGAGTGATTCAACCTCCACAAGCTTCTCAACGATCAAGCTTCATAAAGGTTAGTAAACGCGTAATCGCTCTTAGATAGTTTTAATAATAACATGTGCTTGCTCTTTGTCTAGGTTAGTAAAATCGTTTTACTTGTTTAACGAAAATTTCTATTTTCCGCCGCTTATAGAAGCGTTAAATTTTTTTTTAACCCTAGATGAATTCCAACATATATCACATAGTGAGTCTAGAGCTCTGACTTTCTCCAATGAGAGAACGTACGCTATAAAATGACATGTCTCATTTCAGGATTGAGGTAAACATGATGCAATTCATACATAGTGACTCCGTGACATAAGAGGTTACATGGTTTGTTCTTATTCTGTCTGTAGAAGTGCACTAGTAATTCAATACCTTCAGAACATACATAGGAAGAACTATAAAGTCTCCAACTCTCAATGCCTCATAACCAGACATCATAGATTCTCCTAACAATCACACTAAGATCAATAGCCCTTTTATCCTTAGATTGTGAATATACCGTTTTAAGCAAACCATGAAGAGTTTGTTCATGCAAATCTATATTTGACTCTTTATTTGTTGCTAGGTTTGTTTAAGGACTAGGGACTATAGTTTACCATAAAGCTTAAAACAGACAAGGAAGAACGAATGAACGTTTCAACTTTTATTAATTATTCAGTAGTTACAAGCAAGAGTCTTCGTGAGACTTTATTACATCAAATGTACATAAGTAATGACTACTACTCTTCTTGTAGGCACCATTGACAACATAAAGAGCCTTAGGTACTCCGAGTAACGTGACTTGAAAACTTGCTACGCGAAATGGCTAAATGTGTGACCGTCTTCAAAAATGCCGCCCCTCGTCCCTTGGGGAGCATCGCGCACAACACTCGGGCTCAAGTCCAGGCCTGCCAAAATCAGGCTCAAAACGCCCCTCAGGTGAGCGTGACCTCCGACCCCATCCATGAGAAAAGTGACGCGTGGATGACGCGCCTTGAAGACAATCTTTTTTAGTTGACTCGCGCGATGGCCAGAATCGGAGGATTTGAGCCCGCCATGGAAGAAATCTTTAGGGGAGTAGGGAACCAATTGGAACCCCCCCTCCCCCCTCCTCTTGAAGCGTGAAGGACGCGTTCTTAGGCCAATACGACATGGCTAGCGCAGCTAAGGCGTCTTACCGTCCTAGAATGAACGAAAGCGAAGATGCCCCCGACCCAAGTTTTCTAGACGTTAACCGTGAGCGTGCCTAACACGTGCCGCGTAGCCCAGACATACCAGAAGGCGTCTCCACGTAACCTACCTCCCCAAAAATTCCACGCACACTCCATCGCGTACACCGACGCATCCCGACGATCGGCCTTCTCCCCAAAACTTCCACCAACCCCGGCACGTCAACACCTCGAGGCAGGCAGGTAAGAACGAAGACCTAAGGCAACATCTCAACCTCCAATGCGAGATTTCGCAACTTTTATCTCTCTCGAGAGATGCAGAATCCGTAAACAATGCATGGACGGCCCTGGAAAACCCGTTTCCTCACCGGGGCGCACCGGGGAACCAGGCAGTTGGAGACATAGGACGTGTGGTTGCGCCAACCCCTGCGGCGATACCACCGACCCCTAACACCGAGTTGATGAACATCATGAATGGGATGTAGAACAAGATCTGAGAGCTCCGAACTAGAAAAAATTCAAACCCCGCGATACGAAGCATGGTCAAAGGCATGGCCTTGCCCCTTGCCCCCTATCTGCTCGTAGAAGAAGTCGTTGGTGATCTTTGCTTCCCCTCGACCCTCAGTTATGATGGAAGTGGAGACTCCATCTTTCACTTAATACGATACCAAACGACTATGCAGATCAGGAGGAATGCCTGACTGCCATGTGCCAGGCGGTCTACCTCACTCCCATTGGTCCGATCTTCGAGTGGTACCAGAAGCTGGCCAAAAGAATGATAGGATCGTTCGAGGAGTTGAAAAAAAAGTTCCATTACCCATTTAACGAGGTCGCTGGTTCAAAAGAAGGAGAAGTCATACATGTGGTCAATCAAGCAAAGGAGTGGCGAATCCCTCCATAGATACTTGAGCAAGTTCACGGAAGAGGTGAACAATGTGGGCGATTACACTAACAACGACACAATCATCGCCCTCATCGAAAGACTCAATTTGGGTAAATTTCTAAAATTCCTCGTAGGAAAGAGACCGACAACCATGTCAGAAACTCATGACATGGGAAGCCCAACACATCTCCATCCAGGAGTACCTCGACGGTCGAATGACATCCGAGCGGAGCAGTTTGCGAAGACACGACAAAGACCACATCGGGGACGACTAACAAAGGAAAATGAATAGGAACCTACTGGTCGCGATCACAGGCGTCCGCCTACCGCACGGCTCGAGGCCCCGGGTGGTAGACTACTTGCGAAAGGACTCGGGTTTCATCCCGTTGTCAACCGCGCTGGAGATAATCTTGAGTCTCTATGGAGACAAGTTCACTAAACTGATACCAATGAAGAACAACCTAGCCCAACGCGACAAGAACAAGCATTGTGATTACCATAGAGACTCGAGACATCAAAGATGTCCAGCCCGACCATGAGGAAGGCCGCGAGGTACCTGTAAGGCACTCGCGCTATACAGGGATCAGAGACATCAAATATGTCAAGCCTGACAGTGAGGAAGGCAGCGAGGTTCCTACAAGGCACTCACGCAAAATAGGGAATTGAGACATTAAAGATGTCTAGCTCGACAACGAGGAAGGCGGTGAATGTTTCTGTAAAGAACTCACGTAAAACGGGGACCCAAGACATCAAAGATGTCCATCCCCACAGCAAGGAAGGCGGCGAGGCGTCTACAAGGCACTCATGCAAAATTGGTTATAAAGACATAAAAGATGTCCAGCCCGACAACGAGGAAGGTGGCAAGGCATCTGTAAGACACTCACGCAAAATAGGGACTTGAGACATCAAAGATGTCCAGCCCGATAGCGAGGAAGGCGGTGAGGCTCCTGCAAAGAACTCACGCAAAACAAGAAATTAAGACATGAAATATGTCTAGCCCAACAACGAGGAATGTGGTGAGGCGCCTACAAGGAACTCACGCAAAACAAGGAATCGAGACTGTTGAAGTTTAGAGAGAGAGAGAGATAGTCGAATCTGGAGAGAGGATAAAGAAAGAGAGAATCGGAGAAGAGAGAGAGTGTTCCGAGACTTTGAATATTTCTTATATTTGATATTAATTTGTATCACCTATTTATACATATGGTGGGTACAAGAGAGAGTGTAATAAATATATGTGTAATAACTACTTATAGGAAAAAGAGAATAATAAATATACACAGATAGCAAGACATAGGAAATAACATGAGAAATAAATGCGACAATTTCCCATGAGGAATGAGTTCCAAGGAGAGGACTTCCGAGGCAAGCTCGACGCGGAAGGGCGAGCTGGCGAGCTCGACGTGGAAGTGCGAGCTGACGAGCTCGACGCGGAAGGGCGAGCTGACGAGATCGATTTCAATACTCCCCCTCAAGCTTGACTGTATATGTTGAGGAGGTCAAGCTTGCTACATAGCTCGGAAAAGGTTGCTCGCGGAAGGGCTTTGGTGAGAATTTCGGCGAGCTGATGACCTGACGGAATGTATTCCATATCGATTATTTTTTCTTCAATCTTTTCACTGATGAAGTATCGGTCGATCTCGATATGTTTTGTTCTGTCATGATGGACTGGATTTTTGGCTATGCTGAG
Organism: Urtica dioica subsp. dioica; assembly: GCF_054948205.1. Lineage (NCBI taxonomy): Eukaryota > Viridiplantae > Streptophyta > Magnoliopsida > Rosales > Urticaceae > Urtica > Urtica dioica. The sequence continues at coordinate 31,012,809 of NC_142757.1, forward strand.
AGCAGCTTGATTATCGCAAAAGAGCTTGATTGGACCTTCGATGATGATCTTGAGGTCGTCGAGAACTCTCTTCAGCCAGATGCCTTCACATACTCTACTTGCTAAGGACCTGAGCTCGGCTTCAGCACTACTTCTTGAGACAACGGACTGCTTCTTGCTTCTCCAGGTAACAAGATTTCCCCAGACGCATGTGCACATGCCTGATGTTGATCGTCTGTCTGGAACATATCCGGCCCAGTCTGCATCTGTGAATACTTCGACACCTCGACTTCGTCTTTTCTTGAAGGAGAGACCAGTCCCTGGGGCAGATTTGAGGTATTGGAGAATCCTCATGATTGCGTCCATTTGAGTTTCTGTGGGATTACTCATGAATCGACTTACCATACTCACTGCGAATCCAATATATGGTCTCGTGTGAGTTAGGTAGATGAGTTTTCCTACGAGCTGCTGAAATCTTTCTTTGTCGGTGGCGGCCTCGTTGGTGCGAGCTAGAAGTTTCACATTGGCATCCATCGGAGTGTCAACTGGTTTGCAGCCAAGCATGCCAGTTTCATTGAGGAGATCCAACGTGTACTTGCGCTGGGAAACAGAGATGCCCTTTTCTGATCGAGCTACCTCCATGCCGAGGAAGTATCGTAGGCTGCCAAGGTCCTTGACTTCGAACTCAGATGATAAAGTTTGCTTCAGCCTCCTGATCTCTTCCAGGTCGTCTCCGGTGATGACTATATCGTCCACATACACACTAAGAATGGCGTGCTTGCCTTGTGTGGAGATTTTTTAGAAGAGTGTTGGATCTGCTTGACTCTGCTCGTAGTCACAACGTTTGAGCACGTTGGTGAATTTTCCGAACCATGCTCGAGGGGACTGTTTTAGTCCATAAAGTGACTTCTTGAGTTTGCAAACTTTATTGGCTCCTTGATCTTTGTTAAATCCTGGTGGGAGTTGCATGTAGACTTCCTCTTCCAGTTCGCCATTTAGAAAAGCATTCTTTACATCGAGCTGGATGAGAGGCCAATCTAAGTTGGCTGCTAGTGAAAGGAGGATTCTGATGGTATTGAACTTTGCAACTGGAGCGAATGTTTCTTGATAGTCAATGCCATACGCCTGCGTGTACCCTTTTGCGACAAGTCGGGCTTTGTATCTCTCCACTGTCCCATCTGGATTGTGTTTGATGGTGAAGAGCCATCTACATCCAACGGTTCGCTTGCCTGGTGGTAGCTCGATGATATCCCACGTATCATTCTTTTCGAGGGCTTGGATCTCAGCATGACTTGCATCTCGCCACTCGGAACTTTGAAGGGCTTCCACGATGGAGTTTGGCACTTTTCCTTCATCTAACTTCGCCACATAGGCTTGGTAGCTCGTAGATAAATTCCCATAGTACACGTAATCCGCCATCCTGTATTGAGCACACGACCGAGGAGGTTTTCTCAATGCAATGGGTAAGTCTGGAGATTCGATGTTACCTTGTTCAATAGTGTCGTGGTTCAAGTTCGGAGAGACATATTGGTCGCGAGCTTGTACCGGACTCTGGGTGATATTCAGTTCGCATGGAGAGGGTTCAGAGACTTGCGAGTTGGGAATTTCTTGAATAGGTGAGGTCGGATTTTGAGGCGAGCTAGGCGAGCTGGGAATTTCTGAGACAGGTGAGGTCGGATTTTGAGACGAGCTGAATTCTGGGTTTATGATGAGCCAATTTGGGAAGTCATTTTCGTCATTCTCCCCCTGACGAGCTGAATTGGCGAAGTAAGGACTGAACTCATGAAAAGATTCATCCATTGAGACTATGAATTTTCGTGATCGGGGTTCATAGCATTTGTAGCCTTTCTGGGTTGCTGAATAGCCAAGGAAGATGCATTTGAGCGATTTTGGTTCAAGTTTACTTTGGCCATAAGAATGGGTGAAGACTGAACAGCCGAACACTTTCGCAGGTAGGGTTGAGATGAGTCGACAGTGAGGGTATGTCTCTAGAAGGACTTGAGATGGGATTTTATAGTCAAGGACACGAGATGGCATTCTGTTTATGAGGTAGGTGGCTGTGAGGACAGCTTCTCCCCAAAAATGAGATGGGACGTTTGAGGAGAACATGATGGCTCGGGCGACCTCGAGAATGTGTCGATTTTTCCGCTCGGCTACCCCATTTTGGTGCGGGGTATGAACGCACGAGCTTGAGTGAATTATGCCATGTGTTTTGAAGAAATCGCCGAGCTCAGAATTAAAGTAATCTCGAGCGTTGTCAGTGTGGACAATTTGAATGGATGTGTCGAACTGTGTTTGGATCATTTTGTGAAAGGTTTTGAATAGATTGGATGTTTCAGATTTTTGTTTCATCATGTATATCCAACTGAGTCTAGTGTGGTCGTCAACAAAGAGAAGGAACCATCGAACTCCAGTGATATTGGGAACTTTTGAGGGCCCCCATATATCACTATGAATTGTGGCAAAAGGACGAGATGGTTTGTACGAGGTGGGGTGATACGAGCTTCGAGAATGTTTGGCGAACCACACATGTCACACTGAATGGAATTGATATTTTTATTGATAAACAAAGAATGAAACATTCTTTTGAGATACATGAAATTTGGATGCCCTAGTCTAAGGTGATTGAGCATGATCTCTTTGTACTGGGGTGAATGTTGGGCGAGCTGACACATGGAGGGCTGATCTGGCTTGATGACATAGAGTCCGGTACTCAGCTCGGAATTACCAATCTGTCTCCCCGTGGCCTGTTCCTGAAACACACATGAACTTCCATCAAAAACAGTTCGGCACTTAGAGTCTTGGTTGATCTTATGCACAGATAAGAGATTGCATTGTAGTTGAGGCACAAAGAACACCGAGTCTAGCCTCATGGACTTCGTCAAGACAACGGTGCCAATACCAGTGACTTGAGTTTTGGCTCCGTTGGCGATGGTGACTGATATGCTTTTATTACAAGCGGAGTAAGTTATGAATAGATTTCGATTACCAGTCATGTGATCAGTGGCACCGGAGTCGACAATCCATGCTGTGGGATTCTCTGAGCTTACATTGAGGGCTCTAGGAGAGTTACCTAGAGGGCCAATGCCCGAGTGTTCTCCACTGAGTTGGACTTGTTGAAGAAGCTTCTGGAGAATAGCGAGCTGGTCGTTGCTGAAGGGAGAGGAGTCTGAGGTCGAGGTCGAGGCAGCGGACGAGGTGGATACTAAGTTTCCGACTGAGTTAGGATCCTTAGTATCTTGGGTAGACTTCGAGCTCGGTGGTTTCCCATGCAGTTTCCAGCAGGTTTCTCGGAGGTGTCTAGGTCGTCTGCAATGATCGCAGTAGGGGCGAGGTTTGCGAGGTTTCTCTGTTGAGACGCGGGCTGCAAGAACTTCGTCTCCATGTGTGGTGAGGGCGGACGAGTCTGAGGATGAGCCCGGAAGTGAGCTCGATTTGATAACTCCCAGCATGAGTTTCCTCCTGCTTTCCTCGTGTCTGACCGCGGAGAAGGCTTCACAGAGAGATGGTAGTGGTTTTGTACTAAGTATCCGACCTCTGACCTCATCAAGGTCTTGGTTGAGGCCGGATAGTTGTTTAAACACACGTTTGGTCTCCACTATCCTACGGTAGATTTTTGAGTCTTCGGAGCTGGTCCACTGGTGCTGTTCGTAGAGGTCGATCTTCTGCCATAGATGTGTGAGCGAGCTGAAGAACTGAGTAACAGACATCTCTCCTTGACGTAGGTCGTGGAGAGTGTTCTCAGTTTCAAACAGCTCGGACATATCTTCTGAGTTGGAGAAGATTTCTCTAGCTGCTTGCCAGATTTCTGCTGCCGTTCGGTAAAGGAGGAAGGTTTCTTCGATTTTGGGGAGCATAGAGTTTATGAGCCAGGACATCACCATGCTGTTTTCGGCCTTCCAACTCTTGAACGTCGGATCTTCGATCACAGGAGATGTGGCCACGCCTGTGAGGTAGTCATCTTTACCTCGTCCCGATATGAACATGAGCACAGATTGGGACCACTGTAGGAAGTTGTGGCCATTGAGTTTGTGGCTCGTGATATGTTGGGAGAAGGATTCAGATTGCGACTGAGTGGGCGTGGTCTGAGTGGTGTTCATGGTGGTTGATTTTCCCTGCTCTGATACCATGTTGATGTTTAGAGAGAGAGAGAGAGTCGAATCTGGAGAGAAGATAAAGAAAGAGAGAATCGGAGAAGAGAGAGAGTGTTCCGAGACTTTCAATATTTCTTATATTTGATATTAATTTGTATTACCTATTTATACATATGGTGGGTACAAGAGAGAGTGTAATAAATACATGTGTAATAACTACTTCTAGGAAAAAGAGAATAATAAATATACACAGATAGCAAGACATAGGAAATAACATGAGAAATAAATGCGACAATTTACCATGAGGAATGAGTTCCAAGGAGAGGACTTCCGAGGCAAGCTCGATGCGGAAGGGCGAGCTGGCGAGCTCGACGCGGAAGGGCGAGCTGACGAGCTCGACGCGGAAGGGCGAGCTGACGAGCTCGATTTCAACAGAGACATCAAAGATGTCTAGCCCAAGAGCGAGGAGGGCGACAAGGTGCCTGTAAGCCACTCACATAAAACGGGGACCCACGACATCAAATATGTCTAGCCCGACAGCGAGGAAGGCGGCGAGGCACCTACAAGGCACTCACGCAAAACAGGGACTCAAGACATCACAGATGTCTAGTCCAACGGCAAGGAAGGCAGTAACATGTTATGGAGACACCCTCACAACAACAAAACAAAAAAAAAGAGGAAGAAATCAAGCTAAGAAAACTTAAAAAAAAAATTAAAAAGGAGAAAAAGGAAACAGTTATAATCAGCGCTCCTAAGCTGAAAATCAAGGACAATCGGGAGATAAGCAGGTAAGGCGTAACCCACCGTAAAGATCGCATAGTTTATTGAACAATCGAGTTCTCCGATAAATTGGGGGTTAATGTTGTGAGGGATTTTCCCTTACCCAAAAAAGTGAAGGCCCAACCCAAAAACTATGAAAAGAGGATCATAAAGCCCAACCCAATAAGTTTTCAGACATCTTAAGGGAGTATGTCCGAAGGAAAAGTCGGAGCGAATAAGGGGATATCGTTAGGAATTCTTGTCCACAAAAAGATTTATTTGTAATTTTCGCTGAAATTATCAATAAAATTAAGTTATGACATTTTATCTGCATGAATCAAAAGCGTTATTTCTGTTTTAAAGATTTATGAAATATTCATCAAATCCTTGATCTCTGTATTAAGCTATGATGGTCACAGTGAGATTTAATCTAAGTCCTGAAGTGATCATGGACTTCTAAGTCTTATTACCGAATTCTTTGAATCATTCGTTAAAGGCTACTATTATGTTGAGATACTTATGTCTTGGAGTTTGGGATATGATCTGAGCGGAATATGATTAATAGATACAGAATCCAGTCTTCCTGAAAGAGTTCAATGTTCACTCACCTAAGGGTTGATTTCAGAACCGATAGATTGGACTTTCGTAGTAAGTATGTACGAAAGAATCTTTCGATGGCGAAACAACAGTGCTTAGGGCTCATATGCATCAAGAAAGGTATAACAGAATAATTGACATTTCTCAATACGGGTTGAACCTGGAGGATTTTGATCGTGGACTGACTATATAAGTGGACGCTCTTACGTTGAGTAAAATATAGTTCTAGTAATAAGAAGAGTGCAGTCTTGGATTACTTTGTGGAGTATCCTCAAGGTTGACGAATCGATTGAAAAAGAGGAAGGACTGTTTTGTCTTTTTAATCGGATTGGTATAAGCTTCTGTTGCTAGGTTCATAGTCCGCAATTCAGCTCTGATAAAGATGGATAAGAACTCTATAGTAATAATGAAGATTATTTATTATTATAATCTCAAATCTAAAAATTGTCTAGTAGCATTCATTCGGAAATTTGTCTATTTGCCGAATTAAATATGTATTGTGAAATTAATTATTTGTGGTTTGATCAAGTGAATAATTAATTGAATTTTAAGTTAGGCCTTGTGTACACTGTTAAATTCAAAATTCCTAGGCCCAATTCAAATTTCCTACTATGGGTATTAATTACCCAATATTCTCTATTTGATTAGTTGCTAGATTTATGGAAAAGAAATCAGGTAACTAAATAAATGAAAGAGAGACTAATAATAATATAGTTTTATAGAAAAGAAATTGAGAGAGAGAATAATAATAATGGTTGAGATATTCTATCTCCATTAAATAAGGAAATAAGATATTGTCATTCATTCTCTTTCATAATTAATTTCCTAATATCTAGGAGAATAATAATGGTAGAGATATTCTCTCCATGAAATAAGGAAATAAGATATTGTCCTCATTATTCTCAAATATCTAGATTCCTAAAATATAGGAGAAAAATAAGGAAATATAATATCCTAGATTCTTATATGATGGATGAGAGAAAAAGAAGGATTTGTAGTCAAGATTCAATGGTTCATGCTTAACTACAAAATAGGAAAGAATATAAGAGAATAAAATATCTCTCGGAGCTTCCTAGAATATCTCCATTCTACCACTATAAATAAGAGTTAAGGAGAACACAATAAACACACAAGAAGAAGTCCAAAAATTTGCCCATCACACATAGTGTGACCGAATTCTTCTCTCTCCCTCTCCCTCGGAATTTGTGATTCCAATCACATAAACAAGATATGATCTGAATCTCTAAATCATGTCGTAGTGAGATAAGGAGTGAGCCCACACTTTCTTCTTATTCAATCCGGAGATTACATTTCAGAAGATTACGGTATCGTCTCTGGAGATCCAAACGACGAGAGTCATGTCGTCGTTCCTGAAGTGAAGATCGGAGCTAAAGCTAGAAGATCAAGTTATTGGAACTGAAAACGGGATCTTGTAGAACTCAATTGAAGTGTCAGTAGCAGATTGCCAAACATGTAAGTAATCTGAAAACTAGCCTTTTAATCGGTTTCTTGAATCACTCTCTTGTTTATTCTATTCAAACCTGGAAATTGAGATCTTGTTTTTATAATCGTATAAGTAATTAGCTTGTTAGCGTAGTTATTTATTTTCCACACGTTATAGGGATGTTTAATTCTCAATAAGTGGTATCAGAGCTAGTCGATTTCTTATTTGAATGATATGTTCATGCTTTTAAATTAATTATGGTTTGAATGAAATTATATTTGATTATGCTTTCTATTCGATTCGATATATGATGAGGTGAATTGTTTTCGGTGTTGATCGTAGATTATTTAATTCTCGTTTACTAGAATTTTTGTACACCCGAAATTCAAAGGGCATAGGTTTTATGTATTTTCCGAAAAATATTATTATTGTTTTGTAATCCGACAAGCAACGTACTGTGAAAACGAAGATCGGTGAGAGACGGACCCACAACGACGAACGAAGACCGAATCGGAGGAAGCCTCACTGGCCGCAAAACAACCCCGCCACTGCGGCAGGGGCTGCTGGAAATAGGCGTACAACACGTCCGCTTGTGCCCTTCGGGGATTTATGCATCGTCCTCGTGGCGACACTCGTCCGATGCAGGCCCAGCCCGGCCGTGGCTGGCAGGGGCTGGTGGATTCGTTCGGGCTTAGGCACGAAAGTCCGGTGCGCCCACAGGCCCACTGTGTTTCAAACAAATGTTAGTTAATTATCATACGTGCTGGGCTCTAATGATTTTATTTGAAAACATAGAAAAATAAACCATGCTTGCTTATTCATACTTGTTTATTCAATGAGACATAGACATGGGCCCAAAACTAATCCTTGGGTCAATAGTATTGGGCTCATCTTGTTTATTTATTTTAAGGAATCAAATAGGACACAATCAAACCGAAACAAACTATGCTTGCTTATTAATACTTGTTTATTTAATTGCTCTGCCATGTATGATTGCTATTACTTTGAACTTGTTTTGCGGGTTGTTTGCTTGCATGGTATTTATTCTTTAAAATATCTAATTGGATTAGGATAGTTTTTCATGAATAAGTTGATCGGATCGGAGAGCTTTGTCACCAAGCCGATAAGAGGCTAAGATGGGGGGTTCTTAAGAAGACCTAGTGTCTCACCTTCCCAATTTGAAGCTTTCTCGTGAAGGGATGCTATTAGGATAATCAAGACTAGATGTCACGACTTTCTAATATCTAAGGTATATCGAAACTTTGTTTTTAAGGGTAGCTTAGAATCACTTGGGTTTTTAATATGATAGTAAGCTTGTGTATCACCTAGATTAATGTTTAATGCTAGGATAATTAAAATACTAAAAGTATATTGAGTCATTTATAAGGCCTCCAACATTGGTGACGATACATGAGGATGAAAGATTTCCTCAAGTCAGCAACTCTTCTTCGTGAATGTTATGTCTGACGTTCCCAAACGGAAGGGCTTTTCTGATTCTAATACTAAAGTTGTGTCTCTGGCGATAGGCGGAAGAGGTGGATCTCATTTATGACTAGACCTTCTCTAGCATGTTCGGGTTAAGCTTTCATCTCCTGAAATGTTGGGTCAAATCATGTGTGGACAATTTAAATGTTTCATGTGGCCACGATTCCTATAAAAACTGGTAGTTAGTGAACATAGTTATGAAACTACATATACCATATGATTTCCCACTAATCTGAAATGGATTTCATTTTCACTAGGTGCACTCCGCTATGTCACCTTTAGTGAGGCAGACTGTGACTATTAGTTGAATTACCGAGAAATATAAAAACTGGGGTCTTTAAGCTGTTAGTATTTTTTGCCGTGCTTGTTTGAGCATTAAGTTTTTATTTCTTAAATTTTGTATGATGAATGTTTTTTCTTTTCAATAGTTATTTATGTACTTGAATTTTATTGATTTCAGCATGACATCGAACTATAACCTCCTAAAGAAAATAATAGATAGTCGAATGAAGTCTGGAGAATGCGCCATAATATAATTTAGAGATTTAGCTGACTCCATGAGTGTAGTTGGATTTCTTGGTGCAAAGCATGATGAGGCCAATTAGGTTGAAATCATTCTGAATTCACTTGCCGAGGAGTATGCCACTTTTGCTACATATTTTCGAAGCCTAGGTGCAGATTATACGATATCAAGGCTACTCAGTAAAATATTCACTTGGCATGATGGTTGCTTGAGTATGCTTATCATCAGATTTACCCTGCAGAGGGGACATCATCTAATCAAAACTCACCAGAGGAAGAACCATTCGGGAATGTTCCCGCAATGAGAGAGCAAGGGTCTGTGATAGAGATCCCTGAGTCATGTGGAGGTAATGTACCGTTCACTAACTTACACGTACTAGAAGCATTTTATGCTGGAGATTTATTCTCGTCCTGGATAATTGATTCGGGAACTACTAATCATGTTTGTTCATCTTTACAGATGTTTGATTCATGGACAGAACTGAAAGACGACGAGCTCTTGCTTAGAGTGGGGAACGGAGAGTCTGTCATGGCTAAAGTAGTGGGAGTTGTGCATCTTAATTTTGGAAATAAATATTTGATTTTGGATTCATTTTTTTATTCCTGGGTTATGTAGAAACCTTATTTCAGTTTCTGAATTATCTAAACAAAAATATCCTTTTTCCTGTGAATGATGATTCTATTAGTGTTTCATATGATGGAAGAATAATTTGTTATGCTCTTTTATACAATGGTTATTATGCTTTAACCCCTGAATTAAATTGTTCATTTAATGTTGAAATGTTTAAAGTAGCTAAATCCACATCTAATAAAAGAATTAGAGTATCTAGTGATGAACAAACCTATTTATGGCACTTGAGACTTGGTCTTATAAATATAAAGGGGTAGGAGAGGTTATCAAGGCTTGGACCGTTGAAACACCTTCAAGTGGGAACTCTACCTATTTGTGAATCCTATATTGAAAGAAAAATGATCAAGAGATCTTTTGCTGGAAACGGATCAAGAGCCACCGAACCAATGCAACTAGTTCACTCTGACGTCTGCGGACCTACGAGTGAAGTTGTGAGAGACAGCTATGAATATTTTGTCACTTTCGTTGACGATTATTCTAGATATGTTGAAAACCAATTAGGTAAGATTATTAAGTCTTTTCAATCTGATCGCGGGGGAGTTCTTAATACTGAGTTTACCGATTCTTTGCTGGAACATGGGATTGTGTCGCAACTATCGGCTCCTGGTAACCCACAACAAAATGGAGTTGCTGAAAGGAGAAATAGAATTCCAGTAGACATGGTAAGATTCATTTGATTAGCTACTCTTCACTTTCTACATCTTTCTGGGGTTATGAATTAAGAACTGCAATGTATAACTTGAATCAAGTTCCATCGAAATCGGTATCCAAAACACCCAAGGAATTTTGGGATGGAGCACATACTAGCTTGCGTCATTTCTGAATATGGGGTTGTCCTGATCATGTCTTGAAAAAGAAATCGAATAAACTGGAACCAAGAACAAACGTATGTTTCTTCATTGGATGTCCAGAAGGTACAATATGAGGTGTATATGAAATTTTTTGTTTCTACTCGTACTTTTCTTGATGATGATTATGTTGAAGATTTTAAACCTCGTAGTAAAATTATACTTGAGGAAACGATAAGATCTACCCCGGCGATTAACATCAAAAGGGAACCGTCTTCACATACAATAGCTGTAAGAGTGGGAGATGAAGAAGAAAACACAAACACTCGTCCAAGTGTTTCATAGCCTCGTTGTAGTGGGAGGATCTCTAAAGAGCCTGACTGATATCTTGGCTTTGAATCAAACGCGCTGCATTTGATGCGAAAGATGGCAACCCGGTGTCATTTAAAGATGCCATAGTTGACTCGGACAAAGATAAATGGCTAGACGCCATGAATCAAGAGATAAAGTCAATGCACTCAAACTTGGTCTGGACTCTAGTAGATGCACCTGAACAAATTAGACCGATTGGGTGCAAATGAATCTACTAGAGAAAAAAGGAGCTGATGGACAAGTCAAAACCTTTAAGGCAAGACTTATGGCTAAGGGTTTTACCAGAGAGAAGTAATTGACTATGTCGAAACTTTCTTTCATGTAGTCATGTTTAAATCCATCAGAGTTCTTCTGGCCATTGTTGCTCATTATAACTATGAGATCTGGCAAATGAACGTAAAGACAACATTCTAGAATGGGTATCTGGAAGAAGAAATCTATATGGCTCAACCAAATGGATTCATACAAAAGGGTCAAGAGCACAATGTTTGCAAACTGTTGAAATCCATTTATGGACTTAAGCAAGCCTCTTGATCCTGGAATCAAAGGTTTGATTAGGTTGTCAAGACCTATGATTTCCAAAAAAATCTTTATGAGACTTTGTATACAAGTACTCAAAGCACAAAGTTGTGATTTTCGTAGTGCTTTATGTCGATGACATCCTACTCATAGGAAGCAACATATAATTGTTGTCTGACTTAAAAATCATGGCTGGAAAATCATGGCTGGGATCCAAATCATTCGTGATAGGAAGAACAAAGTACTTTCTCATTTTTTGATACAAAATGCTCATGGCGCATTGTTACCGATGCGGTCAGGGATATTCCTTTCTAAAGAGCAGTGTCTTAAGATACCGCAAGATGAAGAGGATATGAGACGAGTACCATATGCTTCAGCTGTTGGGAGCCTTATGTATGCCATGTTGTGTACAAAGCCTAACATATGCTATGCAGTTGGGATAGTTAGTAGATACCGGTGAAACCCAAGTCTTGATCATTGGACAACTATTAAACACATATTGAAATATCTTAAGAGAACTAGGGGCATGATGCTAGTGTACACAAGTAAGAACTTGGTGGTAGAGGGATACACTGACTTTGATTTTTCAAGCAAACCGTGTCAACGTCTTGGTCATTGTTAACTCCCAATGGAGGAGCGATTGTTTGGAGAAGTATAAAGCAATCCAATATTGCAGACTTTATGATGGAAGCCGAGTATCTTGCGGCTTCCGAGGCAGCCAAAGAGGCTGTTTGGCTTAACAATTTCTTAGCCGAACTAGAGATAGTTCCTAACATGAGTGAACCTGTGCAACTCCACTGTGATAACGCTAGAGCAATAGCAAACTCAAAGGAGCCTCGTAGCCATAAGAGAGGAAAGCATATAGAAAAAATACCACCTCATAAGGGAGATAGTTTGAAGAGGAGACGTAGTTGTCATGAAGATCTCAACGTTGGATAACATAGCTGATCCGATGACAAAGGGGCTGCCTGAATGTGCAGGGATGGGTCTTGGAAATATGCCACATCTTCTCTAGTTCAAAGTGGGAGATTGTTAGGAATTCTTGTCCACGAGAAGGTTTATTTGTAATTTTCGCTAAAATTATAAATAAAATTAAGTTATGACATTTTATCTATATAAATCGAAAGCGTTATTTTTGTTTAAAGATTTGTGACTATTGGTGGGAGCCTTCTACACTTTTGGTAAGTGTACGACTAGGACAAACTTTGGTTGTTGATGTGCCGTTTAAGGACCGTTACGACACACTAACCAGGGACGCTATGATGGTCATAGTGAGAATTAATGTAAATTCTGAAGTAATCATGGACTTCTATGTCATATTACCGAATTCTTTGACTCTGCATTCGTCAAAAGGCTACTATTATGCTGGGATACTTATGTCTTGGGAGTTCGGGATATGATATGAGCGAAGTATGATTCACAGATACTTATGTCTTGGGAGTTCAGGCTCAAGAAGTATATTTTTGATCCCTCACATATGTTGAGACACGAACCAATCGAAATTCATGAAGATCTTTCATACACAGAAAGGAGAAAAGACTTTGAGAAATAAAGTTATACCTTTAGTAAAGGTATTGTGGAGGAATCACAATATTGAAGAAGCAACATGGGAACATGAAGACGACATGAGGAAGAACTACCCTGAATTATTTGAGACCGAGATTCGGGATGAAAATTCTTTAAGGGGGAAAGATTGTGACAGTTCGAATTTTTCGTTACTATGTTTCCAGCTTTAGATATATGTTGTATTTGAAATTTTCATATATCAATGAAAATTTTTTAGGTCCATCATATTCAAAATTCTTTTTAGAAACTCTAGGAATTTGTTTTTATTTTAGGAAAGTCTCGTTTCAAGTCAAACTTTCTATTTTAAGAATGTTGACTCAAGATCAAAAAGTCAAGATTTAATAACACTTCATTTGATGATATATTTAATTTCATGTTTCATGAATGAATTCCATTTAATTGCTCTTAGATTATTTATCATTGATTTTAATCAAGAATGTGACACATTTTTATATTGTGACACATTTACAACTTCTATCAATGCGACACTTTTCAAACAACCTTGTGGCATGGAAAGTCAAACTATGCCTTGTTTCCTCTTGGTCTATTCGTGTAAGGTTGTCCTAGTAAGATAAAAATTGTTGTCTTAAAAGTTGCTTTGTGTATGATAGGTTTTTGGGTGTGTCACAGTATTGTTATTTCCAATGGCATGATAAGAGCAACCTTATCACATGCATCGTCATGCATAGGCCTAGAATAGAACATTCCTTTAGTGTATGGATGTGTAAGGTTTTGGATGTGTTCCAATAAGAAAATATATTAAAAAAAATAGAAGAGTGAGAGAGATAGATGCACGGTTTCTCCAAGCCCTCTAACACCCAATATTTTCCTATAAATAGCCCCAAGAGACTCTCTCCTTTCAACATAAAATTTCAATGGTTAAACAATGTGAGTTAGAGTGGAGAGAAACAAATCATAGAATATAGAATTCATTAGATTTTCTTCTAGAGAGCAAAGTGAAGAATAATTCATCGTCTTTCTCCAAGTCCAAAAGGTTGGTATTTTTGTTTTCTATCTGAATCTTTTAGGATTATTGCTTATTAGTATGTTCTAGTCTTGTTTACATCCAACTTAAGGAATTAGGGCATTGCAATGTATACATGAAATATTTTAGTTGTTAATTCTGCCTTTATTCTATGTAACTTTGGTAATTAGTTTTTATCACTTCTAAATAATCAAATTTTTAATGGCGTATACCAAAACGAAGCTACATATGTCTTCTTTTATACTATTTATAAGTATTTTATGTGTTTTATTTTGTTCATAAAAATCCTCTAAATGCACACTGCTCGGGAGATATCCTTAGGACCCGAGAAGTGATGTTATGCTTTGGAGTATATTTTTAAACAAGTTGTTATAATAGTTTTAATTTAAAAATTATTTTTTAATATATAAATCATGTATTTAAATTTTCCATAAATAAATTTCATAAAAGAAGTTTTAAAGAGTTCTAACGAGTACTTTAAAGTTTGTGCGCCGAAACTGTTTTCTCATCCGCACAGATTTGTTCAATGAACTTCAAATAATTCTGGGAATGTTTCACAGATTATTAAATTAAGATTTAATATTTATTTTTAAATGTACGGATATTACTGTTATTTTTCAAAAAGAATCTCCGATTTTCGATTCACGAGCTGTCCGTAATTAATAAAAGTGTGACTGTAGGTCATTCTGAAAATAAAAATTTCCAGCAACGTTTTTTATAAAAACGAAATTGTTTATGATGGTATGCATCACATCTTCCCGAGCGTTAAATTGTTCTTAGAGCTTTAATATTCTTATAGGTCTTTTATCCATTAAGCTTGGATTTGTAAGGATAGATTATAGAAGCTCATAAGTTGATTTTCTATATGTTCGAGAAAGAGTCAGATTCCTAGCTCGATCGCTAAGTATCCTAAAACCGAGAGGTGAGTTCATCTCACTACAATGCGAATTAGTTCAAAATAATATCATGTGCAAGTATAATTTTATTTTATGTATGTGTATGATTTTATTACTATATGCATGTTAGATTACATGATTATGTTTCCAAGTTTATCTTACCATATTTGTGAACTATGCTTAATATGTAGAAAAGTATATTTATCCAAGAATTTTCAAGTATGCTTTAGACTTATTTTATTTCATGAACTTTACCATGAAAATAATTTAATAAGTATGCAAGTGAGAACATTAAGTAGATGACGTATTGGCCTACGCTAGAGTAGGTTCTTGCGACCACCTCGCAGACCTTTACGTCTCTTTAAGGTGAGTCGTACATGTTCAAGAAGGGCGGAATCAATGTTTGGCCACATTGTTTTCCATAACGCCTTAGTGCGCACGATACGATACGATCACTAGGGGTCCACGAAATCATGAATCAAGATATGTATCACGTTTATAATAAAACTTTATGCTTTTTAGTTTCTTTTTATAGAAAAATGTTTTGTGAGTTTTACATGAACTTCAGTGAGCTTTAGCTAACATGTTTGTATATGTTTTTCTTCATTCGCATTGTAGGACATGTGCAAGTTAAATGACTTTGACTTGGGATCGTCGTGGCGACAAGAGTAAAGGGTGGGGATGGATACCGCTATGCTAAATAAAAATATTTCCGCTGCGAAGTTATTTTTATAAAATTATTAAGTATATTTTTTTATACTAGAATCTTTCAGAGATACATAATCATTATATTTATGAAGAAATTTTTTAGCATTTATTTATATTATGATAATTTAGAGTTAAAATATTTCATTGAAAATATATATTTATTCCAGTTATAAATTAAAAAAATATATATATATGTTTGTAAAACTTATAAGTATGAAAAGAGGGTTCAAGATTTCATGAATAAGTAACCAAAAAAAAAAATCGGGTTGTTACAATCTATGTCAAATGGCCCAATCCCCACCATCACACAAAAAAATCATGCTCAGCCATCTTAGATTAGGACATCCAAGTTTCATGTATCTCAAAAGAATGTTTCCTTCTCTATTTCTCAATAAAAATGTCTATTCTATTCAGTGTGATATGTGTGAGTTTGACAAACATATTCGTAGCTTCTATTATCCCAATCCATACAAATCATCTCGCCCATTTGCAACCATACACAGTGATATTTGGAGCCCATCTAAAGTTTAAAATATTTTTGGAGCTAGGTGGTTTGTACTCTTTGTTGACGACCATACGAGACTAAGTTATGTATACATGATGAAACACAAAGGAGAAATCCACATCTGCTCGAGGTTACGCGAGCTATTGATAGCGTGTTAAATCTATAAATATTTTATATTGGATTCATATGCATTTTAATTATAAAATTATATTTATGAATCTAAATGATGTGTTTATGATGTTATAGATTTATTTGGAGATAAAGACTTAAAATGGTGTGAAAGTCCAGCAAATAGAGGCAAAAATAAAGATAGACGAGTCTGAAGAGAATTATTCATGGAAAAGTGGTATATTGGGCATTAATATTTAAAAGACCACATAAATGATCAAAAGCTGGAATTTCTTTTATGTTCTTTAGTGGCTGACGTGGGTTTATTAAAGATGACGGGCTCATTACATGAGATTGGGAGAAAAGCCCATTACGTGGTTGTTTAAGAGAATTGCACATCAGTAAAAGGATATAAGAGCAATGGTTTAGCTTAGTTAAATAGTATTGTTGCCACATAGATTTTTTAGAGCTAAATAGTTAAGCAACTAGCTTAAATTAGCCAATTTGCTTAGATTTGCTTAGCTAAATCAATAGCCAATATGCAAAACAATGGTTAAGCAACTAGCTAAACATTTTTGATATTTGCAAGCAAATCACTACAATTCTTAAGCAAGAAACCATTAAAGATGCTCTAAGGGGTATCAGGGAAGGCTGAGAGAGGGGAGAGGAAGGAACAACGCGAAGGAAAAAAAGAAGAGAGCGGCATCAGTGCAGAGGAGCGGCGATTGCTACTGGACGGCCACAACACTTCAAAACAGTTTTATTCCTTCCTCTTCGATGAATTATTATTTATCTGATTCAATAATGTGTGACTAAATTCCTTAATGGTTTGGGGAAATTTCAAAACCCTAGTTCTATGACTTGAATTGAATATTGCATAATTCCTTGAGTAATCTATGAAATTGTGTGTCTCTCTATTTGATATTTTTCTATGAATTGTGTTTAAATTGTTTAGGAAGCTTACTAAATTATTTATACATGCTTTGATAGCTAGTTTGAATATCGTGATTGTCTATGATCAACGGTTTGAATTGTGGCAAAAATATGGGATTATGCATTTATGAACATATTGTGAGAAAGACCTTGTTTAATTAATACGCTTGATTAGTTTAACTCGATTAGCCGGTTTTAAGAGAGTATTGCCAATTCTAGGTTAGTTCAATAATGTGTGTTAGGAATTAATTAGGATTGAGTGTGAGAATTCGTGCTTTCGGGTTCGAGCAAATCTTATGAAAAACTGAACTTCGGCGTTTAACGGCTGGTAATTGAGTAGACATATTAGGAGGAATTGCGCAATAGGAAATTCATGTTAGGCTAGTGGTGGCCAGAAATCCCTTTACCATATTCATCTCATTAGTGAAAGTTCTCGTTATTTTTATTCGTTGATTGTTCTAGTTAATTTTCTCTCGTGTTTTTATTATTATTGTTATAAGAAAAACCCCCGCTTAATTTAGTTGAGAAAATCAAAGAATCGTAACTATTCGTGTCTCTGTGGGATCGACCCTTATTTTCCCTATACTATTGTTAGGAAGTGAGGTTCTAAATTTGACGTATTCACGACACCGTCAAATTTTTGGTGTCGTTGCCGGGGACGCGGCAATAGTTTCTGATATATTTTTTTTTATTTTCTTTTATTTATTTTATTTCTCAATCTTTATTTGATTTGTCTCAGGTGTATGTCTCACGACGAGATCGCCGAAAGACTAGCAAGAATCAAAGCATTTAGTGCACAGTTTAATCCACTTTTCAAAGAGGGGGAGATTGTTACGATCCTAGATGACTCTCACATTGTTAAGTATGGGATTGACATGTGAGAGTCCCACATTGCTATAGTATGGGCTTGGCATGTGGGTTTATAACCTCTTGGGCACCCTCTCCCTAATAGCTAGCTTTTGGGGATGAGTTCTACCCAAAGGGTTGTATCAATTGGTATCAGAGCGGGTCCCATCTTGGTTCCAACACTCGGAGTGGTGGCCCATGGAGTGGTGGCCCACGGAGTGGTGGCTTGGACCCAAAGGGGGTGCCAACCGTGACCAACGTGGCCGTGACCAACATGGCCGTGACCAACGAGGACGTTGGTTCTTCAAGCGTGGGGTATTGTTACGATCCTAGTTGACTCTCACATTGTTTAAGTATGGGATTGACATGTGAGAGTCTCACATTGCTAAAGTATGGGCTTGGCATGTGGGTTTATAACCTTTTGGGCACCCTCTCCCTAATAGCTAGCTTTTGGGGATGAGTTCTACCCAAAGGGTTGTATCAGAGGAGAAGGAAGTGGAAGAAACAATGGCGAATAACAATCGTACACTAAAGGACTTGGCAGCCCCGTTGCTAGACCAACAACTAATGTGCATTCAATTTCCGGCAAACGATGCGAGCTGAAATCTGGGCTTATTCATCTATTTCCCAAGTTTCATGGTCTTCCCAGAGAGGACCCCAACAAGCACCTCATGGAGTTTCATGTTGTGTGTTCGAGTATGAAGCCAGCCAGAGTCACAGAAGATCAAATCAAGTTGACAGCTTTTCCATTCTCACTTGCAGATATTGCGAGGGATTGGCTCTATTTCATTCCACCGGGATCTGTGACTACGTGGATTGAGATGAAGCGATTATTCTTAGAGAAGTATTTTCCGGCGTCAAAACCTACTTCAATCCACAAGGAGATATGCGGGATCCGTCAAAACTCCGGCGAGACGCTATACGAATATTGGGAGCGATTTAAGCGACTATGTGCAAGCTGCCCACACCATCAGATTGCTGAGCAACTTCTAATCCAGTATTTCTATGAAGGATTATTACCGATGGAGAGGAGCATGATTAATGCCGCTAGCGGAGGTGCATTAGTTGATAAGACACCAAACGCTGCACGCGCACTTATTTCCAATATGGCAGCGAATTCTCAACAGTTCAAGCTCGGTGCAACGAGTTAATGAGGTTGATTCTTCCTCACTTAATCAACAAATCTCTACACTTACCTCGTTGGTCCAACAGCTTGCTATGGGACAAGTACAACAACAACGACCTTGCAGGATTTGTTCTGTGGTGGGCCATCCCACATATATGTGCCCAACTTTGCAAGAGACATCGCCCGAAGAAGCTAATGCACTCGGTGGGTTCCCGGGACAGCCAATGTCAAATACTTACAACAGCTCTTGGAGGAATCACCCCAATCTTAGCTACGGGAATCAACGCCAAGGGCCTATGCAGTTTCAGCAGGGCCAACAAGCTCCAGGTCAAGGGCAAGAATGTCATTGAGTGATATGGTAAGAGCTCTTTGCACGTCTCAAACATAGTTCACGCAGAGAACTGAAGCATATACGCAAAAGACCGATTCCCACCTTCAACACATAGATAATCAGATCGGTCAAATGGCTACAGTGCTCAACCGGTTAGAAGCTCAGAACTCGGGTAAACTCACATCACAACCGTAAATTAATCCACGAGAGGATGCTAAACAATCACATTGCGGAGTGGCAGTACCATTGAGTCAATTGCGAAAAACAACGCGAAGGATAAACGAGACAAGAATCTGCAACCCCCCATCCAAAGCGCAAGCAAGGAAACTTCAACCGAAACTCGCTCATTCGAGACGCCGCCTCTTTTTCCAAGCCGATTAGCCCACTCAAAGAAGGAGGAAAAGGAGCAAGAGCTGCTGGAAACTTTTCGATGGGTTGAAGTCAATATTCCACTTCTCGATGCCATCAAACAAGTGCCACGGTATGCAAAGTTTCTGAAAGAATTATGTACCAACAAACGGAAGCTGGAGGGCAATAAGAAATTATAAGTGGGAGAGCATGTCTCAGCGGTGCTCCAAAAGAAATTTCCAGAAAAGTGCAAAGATCCGGGAACGTTCACTATCCCGTGCTTAATAGGCAATAGACGGTTCGAAAGAGCGATGCTTGATTTGGGAGCCTCTATCAATGCGATGTCATACTCTATATACGCTTCTCTAAATCTGGGACCACTTAAGGAGACCGTAATTATCATACAGTTGGCTGATCGTTCTACAACTCGTCCAATTGGAGTCGTTGAAGATGTCCTAGTTCAAGTCAACCAACTGATTTTTCCAGTGGATTTCTATGTTCTAGAGATGGAGGTACATTCATCACCGTCGACGACATCGATCTTACTTGGCAGACCGTTCCTAAAGACCGCAAGAACAAAAATTGATGTCCATGACGGGTCTCTCACGATGAAGTTTGACGGAGAGATAATCCGTTTTAACATTTATGAAGCCATGCGTTATCCCAGTGACGTGCACACTATTTGCGGCATCGACGTCATTGAGGAATTGTCACAAAAAGTGTTTGAGCTATACGGAGACGACGATCTCGATATTGCTTTTCGGGAAAGTGTCGAGATCAGTGATGAAGATGCAGAATTAAACATCACCACCTCGGACTACACTGCAAAGATGAAGAATATTGCAGCACTCAATGCACCACCGCAACTTCTACAAAAGGATGTACAATACATCGAGCTCCCTTCCGCTATAGAAAAGGTGCTACCTTCAATCCAAAAGGCTCCCCAACTTGAATTGAAACCACTACCAGATTATTTGAAGTATGTGTTTCTTGGAGAGAACGAGACACTTCCAGTAATTAACGCCAAAAGCCTCACCGAAAATCAAGAGAAGAAGCTAGTGCAAGTACTCAAGGAATACAAAACTACGATCGGTTGGACAATTGCCGATATAAAGGGAATCATCCCCTCTATTTGCATGCACAGAATTCTTCTCGAGGAAGACTCCAAGCCCGCTCGAGACGGTCAAAGGCTACTAAACCCACCGATGACAGAGGTTGTGAAAAAGGAGGTATTGAAACTCCTTGATGTTGGCGTGATCTACCCAATATCGGATAGTTGATGGGTGAGGCCCGTACAATGTGTTCCGAAGAAGACGGGAATCACAGTCGTCAGGAATGAAGAAGACGAGCTAGTCCCCATGCGAGTTCAAAACGGGTGGAGAATGTGTATCGATTACATAAAGGTCAACAAAGATACTCGCAAAGATCACTTTCCTCTACCGTTTATTGATCAGATGCTAGAGAGGTTAGCCGGCCACTCCCACTACTGCTTCCTCGATGGATATTCGGGGTATAATCAGATCGTGATCGCACCAGAGGATCAAGATAAGACGACATTCACGTATCCATTCGGCACTTTTGCTTACCGTCGAATGCCATTTGGCCTATGCAATGCGCCCGCGACATTTCAACGATGCATGATGAGCATATTTTCGGAGTATGTCGAGAACATCATCGAAGTCTTCATGGATGATTTTAGCGTACATGGTAACTCTTTCGACTCGTGTCTCTCTAATTTAACACTTATTTTGAAAAGATGTGGTGAAACGAACTTAGTGTTAAATTGGGAGAATTGTCACTTCATGGTGGATCACAGGATTGTGTTGGGGCACGTTATTTCATCTCGAGGAATTGAGGTCGACAAGGCCAAAGTCGATCTAATTCGCTCTCTATCCCCACCGACAAATGTGAAAGAGGTACGCAGCTTTCTTGGTCATGCGGGATTTTATAGAAGATTTATAAAGGATTTCTCGAAGGTTGTAAACCCACTTTGTCATCTATTGCAAAAAGATACTTCATTTGTGTTTGATACGAAGTGTATGGCTGCTTTTGAAAGACTTAAGGAGTTGCTGACCACAGCGCATATTATCTGACCATCGGATTGGAATATGCCCTTTGAGAACATTCCAAACAATTTTGTGCCCAGTTCGCTAAACCATGAACCCTCATACTCCAGTTCAGAAGTTCATTGTGACCTAAACCTTACCCAGAGTCCGGCACAAGCTCGCAATCATGATGTCTCTCTAGTCCTAAACACGGAAACCAATGAACAAGGTAACATCTCATCTCCAGAATTACATATCGCCTTGAGAAAACCTGCTCGTTCATGTGGCCCATACTAGATAGAAGATTATGTTTACTACGGGAATCTCTCAGCGAGCAATCAAGCCTATGTGATCAGTAAAAGGTGCCACAATCAATCGAAGAAGCCATTTAGATCCCACCTTGGCGAGATGCTAGCCATGCAGAAATCCAAGCCTATGTGATCAGGCCTATATGTGATCATGTGGCCCATACAAGATAGAAGATTATGTTTACTACGGGAATCTCTCAGCGAGCAATCAAGCCTATGTGATCAGGAAAAGATGTCACAATCAATTGAAGAAGCCATTTAGATCCCACCTTGGCGAGATGCTAGCCATGCAGAAATCCAAGCCCTCAAGCAGACTGACACATGGAAAATCACCGAGCTGCCACCTAATAAATGAATTGTCGGATGCAGATTGTTATTCACCATCAAACATAACCCAAATGGGTCCGCGGAGAGATTCAAAGCTCGGCTCATTGCTAATGGGTACACTCAGACGTATGCCATTGATTATCAAGAAACCTTAGCACCGGTCGCTAAGTTCAATACCATCAGAATTCTTCTCTCTCTAGCAGCCAACATAGATCGGCCACTTATCCAACTTGATGTGAAGAATGCCTTACTGAATGGCGACCTGGAAGAAGAAGTCTACATGAAAATCCCACCGGGCTTCGAGAACCGTCAAGATGCCAATAAAGTCTGTAAACTCAAAAAGACCCTATACGGACTCAAGAAGTCTCCTCGAGCCTGGCTAAGAAAGTTGACTCATGTGCTCAAACAGTGCACTACTCACAAAGCCAAGCAGATCCTATTCTCAAAGATCTTAACTCAAGGAAAACATACCATCCTCAGTGTGTATGTAGACGACAAAGTCATTACCGGAGATGATCTTGAAGAAATCAAGATATTGAAGCAGACTTTGTCATCCGAGTTCGAAGTCAAGGACCTTGAAAGCTTGCAATACTTCTTAGGCATAGAGGTCGTACAATCTGATAAATGTACCTCTGTGTCTCAGCATAAATACGCATTGTATCTCCTCAAGGAAACTGGCATGCTCGATTGCAAACCAGCTGATACTCTGACGGATCCCAATGTGAAGCTAGTAGCTCGCACAACCGAGGTTGTCACCAGTAAAGAAATATTCCAGTAGTTTGTAGGAAAACTCATCTACCTCACTCACACTAGACCAGACATCGGATTTGCATTAAGCATGATCAGTAGATTCATGAGTAATCCCTCAAAAACCCACATGGAAACACTCATGTGAATTCTCCAATACCTCAAATCTACTCCAGGAACAAGTTTCTCCTTTAAGAAAAGAAGCAATCGAGGTATCGAAGTTTTCACTTATGCAGATTAGGCAGGGTATGTCCCAGATCAAAGATCGACATCAGGCATGTGCACGTATGTATGGGGAATCTTGTCACGTTGCGTAGCAAAAAAAAATTGTAGTCTCGCAAAGTATTGCTGAATCCGAACTTAAATCATTAGCGAATGGAGTGTGTGAAGGCATATGGTTGAAGAGGATTCTTGATGACCTCAAGATCAAATTCAAAGGACCTATCAAGCTTCTATGTGACAATCAATCAGCCCTCCACATTGCTAAAAATTTAGTTCATCACGACAGAACCAAGCATATCGAGATTGACCGTCACTTCATCAGTGAGAAGATAGAATCGAAGATCAGCGAAATGGAGTACATTCCAATGTGTCATCAACTCGCAGACATCCTCACCAAACCTCTTCCCCGAGCTAGTATTTCTGAGCTGTGTAGCAAGCTTGATCTTCTCAACATCTACCATTAAACTTGAGGGGGAGTGTTGAAAACACAAGCTCTTGGAAGTTGCACTATCTCATTGAAAGTTGCACTATCTCTTGGAAGTTACACTATATCATTGGAAGTTACATTTTCACTTTCCCATGTTTGTATATTTCCTAGATTGTCTTTATTTTTCCAATGCACAAATGTAATTGTTTATAATTTTCCTCCTTATATAAATAGCGGTTCTCCTCTCATATAATAGTACAAGTAAAAAATATTTATCCATCTTTTCCTCTCTAAATTTCTACAATTACAGTACGGACTTCACAATGAATACAATAGTTTATATACATTAGTGTATTGAAGGTTGTCCGTAGAACAAAACTCTGCGCCAAAAAAAACCCATCAATAAAGATGTTATGAAGTTTATCTGTTCTAAGTTGAAAACGTTATTGACAATTATATAGTAGAATAGTGGTAAGTAGTGGGTTTAACGGTATATATACGATGATGTAGTCGAAGGTGGTCCTTACTCCTTAGAACAAAAGTCTGAGGCCAAAAAAAAACATCAGTCAAGCTCTTATGAAATTTACCAATTCTAAGTTGTATATTGTACATTGACCATTTAGAATATATATGTGTGTGTGTGTGTGTGTGTGTGTGTGTGTGTGTGTGTGTGTGTGTGTGTGTGTGTGTGTAACTTATCTCCGTGCTAGATATTTACAAAAGAGGGTACATTTTCTTAAAACAAAAGAGAAGAGTTATGTTCAACGAGGATACGGTTATTTAGTGATGACATATAGAGTAGTGCAGTATAGTATTTAATGACTAAATATTTGCAGATAAGAGTGTGTGTTTTTTTAGTTGGTTGGTGATGAGCTGAGTGTAGTATAGTAATGGAAGTTTTGTAGTTAGTTGTAGTACGGATGAGAGTTGATGTATTTATAGACATTCGAGGTGGAAAAAATACGAATATAGACAAGTCAAAGACTACACATGAAACTAGCCCAACTCAAAAACAGGATCAAGAGACTAAATCTCGGCGCTCAAAAAACTGAAAGGTCACAGAGTGACAAGATCCTAGAGGTAGCGGCGAAAAAATCCTCCACAACAGACGTATCAAAGCCGCCCACGAGATGCATTTAAAAGCCGTCCGCGAGGCACACCAAAGTTGTCCAAGGGACGCATCAAAGCCAGCTATAAGGCGCATCTAAAAGCTGTCCCAAACGATGCAACAAACCCGTCTTTTTTGACGCACTAAAGTCGTCCCTAACGACACACTCAAGCTGACATACATGGCACACCTTAATTCGCTCCTAACGACGCAATAAAGCCGCCCATGAGCTGCACCTAGAAGCCACCCGTGAGGCGCACCAAAGAAGTCCCTCGAGATGCATCAAAATTCTTCCAATAGATGCATTAAAGTCGTCATGTGAGACATATACAAAAGACGTCCCTCGGGACGCACCTAAAGACATCCTTTGAGATACACAAAAAGACGTTCGTCGAGACGCACAAAATACATACCCAAGGTGCCCCACGAGATGCACCAAATCCATCAAGAGACACATCAAAGAAGTCTACCATGATGAACCTAAGGCGCCTTACAAGCTGCGCCAAAGTCGTCCTCGAGACGCACATAAAAGACGTCTCTCATCACCCTAAAGTCGCTTGCAAGGCACAATAAGGCCATCCGCAAGATGCAACTAAGTCGCCCGAATGAGTTGCTTTGCAAAGCATGTGAGGTGTATCGATTTCCAATGACGCATCTAAACCGTACGCCGCCATAGCTGAGATGCGCAAACCCCATGCAATACCTGATCATGACCACGAAGAATACATGATCACTCAGCTCGAAGAGGACATGGTCAACATACGAAGACCACGCACCACTTACTCTAACCGAAAAATATTTATGGCTCCATATAATAGCCAGAAAAAGCATCACTGACTCCTACAATACACTTACGCACGACAAGAACCTTGCTCTCATAAAAGTAGCAAAGGTACTTATCACAAGATCTCAAACCTTCATGCGAGACCTTCCTTAAGCGAGCCCACGCGAGACCTCGCCAAGGTCCCGCTAGGCGAGCCCACGAGAGCCATCGCCGATGCCTCGCCTGCCCTAGGCGAAACCTCTACTGCCCCTCGCTGCCAAAAAGGGATCCCTCACGGTCCAAGGGCGAGACCTTACCCAAAAAGGTCTCGCATCTTCCCACCTAACCACATTTATAAAGCCCAGCCTTTACCCCACCTTCTCCTCCTCTATGAATAGAGGATCACACCACAAGGAGGAAGTAAGTTCTCTTCAACTTGCAGACACTTTACACACACACAAACTCTCTCTTCCTCTCTCCAAATACTAACGTTTGGAGACGAGATGAGACCCCTCCACCTTGACATTACACCAATACTAATATTGAGCATCGGAATGCGCATCGGGGGCAAAACCTCTTCCCCCCTAGTTCATTGTTTGCTTCCTTCTCATGAGATGAAGAGACAAACTCTCAACTCCCCAAACTTCGGTGATGCAAGGCAGAACGACACCCACCCTACGTGCGACCTTACGTTCGGCCCTCGGTCAAGCTGCGAACGGCTCTTCGATGTTAGTCCGAAGCCGAGCATTAACAACTCATACACCGATGAAAGACGCGCCTATTCCATATTCAATAAGAATACACTTTTCAGTTGTCACAATTTACAAAATATTTAAGACAAACTGGATACACAGAAATTCGTGACACCATTATAAAAAAAATCACATAATTTATAAAGGGATGGTCGTCACGAAATCCTGCAAAGTTGAAACATAATGCAAATAATTAAAATTGATTGCTTAGGACGTACCAACATTCCAATAGATTTAGAATAGTACCCAAACACGTTTTTTATTTGCTTCAGCGGAAAAGATTGTCAACGCTCCTACCGCATTTGCATTACGTTCGTAAAACAATTTTGCCATTCTCTCTCGGAGAAAATCGAATAACTTTGAGACTGGGAACTCTCTAGGGTTGACTTTCACAACATTCATAGAGTTGACGTTGTTGGATGTCATTACCGAGTAACTATTTTTGCTGAAGAAACAACAAGCCCAGTTTTAGTGGCCTATGTCATTTTGAATGTAATATCGGACTCTTGGATCCTCTACGTCAATCATACTCATAGAATATCCAATTCATTTCCTTCGTGAGACCTTTGATCTTGTTATTCGTGTTTTTCACAAGATGAAACATGCAATTAATTCCTTAAAAAAGTCTCGTCAATGATAACTACAAGACGACAATACTTTCATCCTCTTTTCCAAGTACTAAGAGACATGAAGAGGTGTCTGAAACGATGGGAACGATGAGTTGTGACAAGGTCGAATGACAAGCGTGGATTCATAGTCGACACCATGTGCTAAATAAGATGCTAGTGCACTCTGTCTTAACCTCCATGCTTTTTTGTAACTCATTTGCACTCCAAAACCTATTGCATGTAGCACATAATGTCTATTGGCTTACATGGTGAACATGCAGGATCAATATACTTGTGTTTGACAACTTCGCCTATAAATGTGCACGTAGCCTGAGAATCATACTTGAAATAAGGATAGAAGAATGTTAATTTATGCGATATATATATTTTTTTAATTCATGACAGTGTTATCACGAAATCATTCTATTTCGTGACTTCGTTTTCACGAAACAGAGCATGTAATCCGTGACAACATTGCCACGACAGACAGAAGATTTGGTGATAACATGGTCACAAAATACCAGTCAAAAAGTTAAAATAATGAAGTTAAAAATATAGAAACATTTTTACCTTCTCACAACAAAGACTTCACCTTGATGTAGTTTAACTCCACGAATAGGAGTTATCAAGGCAAACTACATGAATGATCCATTTATTAGAAGTTTTTTGTCTTATAACAAAAATGGTTGTGGATCGCAAACATGCTTAGATGTTTCTTCAAAGCTGCTTTGTTGACATACATTCCTCCTTTGAAAATTCTTGTTGGAGAGTGAATATCCATTACCCCGACGTCCACCTTCCAGTCTGTTGGGTCTTGTGATGAAGGCATATGGCACTGCTCCGATGTGCCTGGAGACGGAGGGGTCTGCTCCAGTGCGCTTGAAGGACTCTGACATGGGTCGTGGTTGGGGATCTTAAAAGCACCACCATCCATCTTTGGAGACGGCATATCAGGTTGAGTTTGAGTTTAACCGACTACTTAGAGACGTGGTTGGGGATCTCAAAAGCACCACCCCCCTCTTTGGAGACGGCATATCGGATTGAATTCCAACGGTGTTTTGAGTTGAAACAACTAGTGCAGAGTCAACACCGGGTTGGTCTGCTGCAATTGCTCCATCTCCACTACCTAATTCAATTTTGATCAGTCCGATTTCTCCTTCCGAAAATGCAAATAACATTTCAAACTTTCGGACACAATACTTATTGATGGCACCAACCCTTCTGTCTCGTACTTAACGTGGAGCTTATGAGTAGAAGGTGAGAGCTATAGCATGACATAAAATAGATGCAAGAACTCCTCGTACGTCGCCTTCACAGATACTAAGACAGCCTCCCTACTTTTGGTCTCGTAACGGGTTTCACCCATCTTCGGCTATGCTTGTTGAAGGCTTGAGCGTGTCTCTAATTGCACATAGTCCAAATATACAAAACAAATTAAAATTTGTAACAAAATAAAATAATATTTGAGGAAAATGTCAAAGCGGCCAAAGTATTTCTTGACAACAAAATATCACGAAATACATATGCTTCGTGATATTATTATCACGAAATATTCAAACGAAATGTGGGTCTTTGTGACAACGTTGTAACGAATTCTTCATCGAGAAGGCATATGTTATCACGATATACATATGTTTCGTGATAACTTGGTCTCCAAAATTTATTTTGCGACATTAATGTCACTAAATTTTTAACTAAATCCCGGTTTCCATTGAAACTTGTATGACCTTGTTGTCACATAGACCCTATTTTTGTGACAACATAGTCACGAAATATTCAAGAAAAATTCAGATCTGTTTAGTTATTTTGTGACACCATTCAACCAAACCTAGGTCTGTATGAAGAAGCTTATCGAAAGAGAAAGGTCAGAGCTTGCTGCTACGAAACTTTGTCAAAGCTTGGAACTGGTCAGAGCTTGGAATTGTCGCGGTCGAAGTGAAATGGTTATGGCTTGAAAGTTGCCACGATCAAAGTGAGAGAGAGTAAGAGCACGAACGGGAAGAAGATGAGGAAGAGAGAGAAACGAGAGAAAAGAGAGCTTGTTGTTGCGGAACTTTATTGGAGCTCTGTCATTGTCGAAGTGAGAGAAAGGAAGAGCACGGAGGAAGACGAGGAAGAGAGAGAAACAATAGAAAAGTGATTATTTAGGGTTGTTTTAGATTAAAAAAATTATAAAAGAAAATAGTTAATTGAAACGAAGTTAGATTAGGAAAAATAAAATTCTCTCTCTTGAGCTGGTCTTGTTTGAGACATTTTTTTTTAAATTACACGCACTTGGAAAGGACCATTTTTTTTTTTTGTCTTGCAATGAGCAATTCGTCAATGGATGCCAAACACTACATACTTGCGTACCAAAACAATAATAACCGATAAAGATACTGCGTACCAAAACACTAAAAAGTAAAAACTATGAGATTGAATAATTAAACAAGTTTCATTTAGCTGCCCTGAGCAGCAACTGCAACAAAAAAACAAACTAAAATCTCATATTTCCCTAACAAAAGATTGAGGCTGATTGTTTCCTCAAAAGCGGGTGCCTTGAAACACAATTCATACCCTATATCAATGTGTCAAAGTCAAACAAGCTAATCACTTGACTTTGACCAGTTCAACTTCATAAACCAGCGACGAGTCTTGAGGTACATTTTCTCCGTCTCCTACTTTGACAATTGCACTGTAAACAAGTTCGTCGAAAATATAGTATTAGCTCCAAAATTGCTCTCAGAACACATGAATAAATAAATAAATCTGCACTTTGTTTTTGGGAAGAAAAAAAAAATTAAACAGCACACACCCCATAAGTGGCGGAACAGTGAGTCGTCGTTTTTCCCCAACTCGCATACCTGACACAATCAGAGACCGCTTATAATAAGCGTTTAGTCATACAATGAATGATATTAATACAAGTATTGGTAACTACATACCTTCAAGACCGTCTTCCCAGCCTTCAGTGACTTTTCTTGCACCTGAAGGGAGAAAGAAAAAGATTGACTGTTTGAGAAGGAAGAAAAAACAGACAAATCATGGCGTAGAGAATAATAACAATTGACTTATCTGAAAAATGTTACTTCAGATAATCGTTGGTGTTACCTAAGCAGAACCTAACGGATTTTGAGCCGACCACTCTCCCTGTGCTCTTCAACTTGCAATCATAATGGACGCTGATCTGATATCCATTACGGAAAAAAAAAAATTAAAAATAACTGATTTCACTAGATAAGGAATTGATTTGGGTGATTAAAAAAACAAATGGACCATTAATAAATAATTCATAATGCGCTAACATCTATTTATCTATCTATACAACAAATAAAGCATAAAAAATGTAGTAGTTGGTGGCCAAGATGAAAGAGGAAAAGAAAGAATCATTCAGATCCTGTTTAAAATCTGACTTCTCAGAGCAGCAACTTTCGCTCAAATTTTGTTGTTGACTTATATATCAAGCTGCCATATTATTCTTTGACATGTAGTTTTTAGAGTACATTATAACACCTATCAACTTCAACCCAGATATATGAGCATCAAATTTACATCCTATTCTGGTATCACAAACATTTTCAAGCTCCTATTATCGGACACATGAAAAGAATATGCCAATCGTGTATTCCATAAAGAAATTAAAATAAAAAATAAAATAAAAAATAAAAAAAAAACTAGGAAACTAAACGCTTTATTATGTAATTAACACTATCCAACACATAATACAACAGAATCTAATATTTACGGGCAACCTTGCAATCTGATTTGTCCTAAAACGATGGAACAGAATCTGTACATAAATAACCTAGATTTGCCTAACGGAATCTGTACATAATGGAACGGAATCTGTACATAATGGAACGGAATCTGTCCATAAATAATGCAACAATTCGTTTTGGGTCTCACCTTTTTCCCCGCAACCGCAACCTTGGCATCTGATTCGCCTGACTTTAGCTGTTCAATGATTAAACCATTCTGCAAAGTAGAAACCTTGGACGCCTTAGAATCGGTTTTATTCTTCATCTTTCTCTTGGATTCCTTCACTTCTCCCGCCTCATTTCGCTCATCTTTTGCCTCGTCCTGCTTTTCTTTACGCTCTTCAATGTCATTAACTAGATTAGAACTCTCGTGCTTTGGCACTCCCTTTTTTCTCTTCTCTGGCCGTTCAGCACTTTCGTGGCCATTTTCTTTCCTTTTTTCCTTCTTTGGTTTTTCAGAGTCTTTGCGGGCACTTTCGCTGCAGGGTAAATAATATTGGAATTCTTAAATAGACAGTTCTGAGAAACCTTAGAAGCTTCCCAAACTATCGAGACATGTAATTTGAGGTATAATGCAACCATCATATTCTTGAGTGTGGGCGGGGCGCAATGGAAAAACTTGCCTCTGATCCCTAATTGTTTTCATTCGTTGATCTTCTACAATATCGCCAACTTTAGCTTCACCCTCCACTTCTTTGGCATCCTCGTTCTTTGGTCTTTCACCGTCTTTGTCGGCACTCTCGCTGCAGGGTAAATGATATTAGAATCTCGGATTGACAGTTCTGAGAAAACGCAAAGAAAACTCCTCAAACTATCAAGATACTCAGAAGAAAAACTTGCCTATGATCCCTAGTCTTCACCGTTTGTTGAACTTCTGGAATACCTCCAACTTTAGCTTCACCTTCCACTTTTTTGGCATTGTCATCCTCTGCTCTTTCAACCTCTCTGTGGGCGCTCTCACTGCACGGTAGCAATTTGTATTGGAATCTCAAACAGACAGTTCAGCTTTTATTAATGTATGTATATTTATTTTATAGCCAAACTCTTGTGACTCATCGGTGAAAGAGCACACATACCGAATTAGCCGGTCCTCGCCAACATGATCTTTTGTCTTCTTCTTGGGGGTTTCAACCTTTGCCTTGCTGGCAGTTTTGATATTACGCGTACCTTTCTTTGACTTGAAAAGTCTGGAAAGCGAAAACGTATCTTCATCACCGCTTGAGATACCAAAAGCAGGAGAGAGAGGCTCTTCCTCGGACTCACTGCTTACTTGGTACGCCTTCCTTAGCCTACGCTTTTTGTTGCCCTTGCTGTTCTTCTTAGGCTTCTTTTCGTCCAAACTCTCATCTATTACCCATGGGGATTCCAAAACAGCAAAACTCAGAAGAATTGAAAAGAGTATGTATATATACGTATGTATTTCGAGAATATATCATGTGACTGAATGGTTTCACCTCCCGAAGAATCCGAGAGCATTTCTGGTTCACCGTCATTTATGAAACTACCGCCGTACTTGTCATCACTGTGGCCAGATTCATCGCTCTCGGTGTCCGCTATGTCCAAACCAAGTGACTCTCTAGCACTCAATTAAGGACAAAAAGGGACAAGTTCACATGAATCACAAAAGACAAGAACACAAATCAAAGGATACGAGTCTTCGTTGGGGCTTCCACTGGGACGGTGATGAAACCCAGAGAGGTGAATGCTCCGAGGACCGATTACGGAGAAGACAACTTCCTCGACCTCTGCAAACTCCAAATTCAGCGGTACACACTCCGTCCTCTCCGGGAACAAATAGCACAGAAAGACAGGGCTTTTGTTTCCCACGTTACATTGAAGTATGCTTTTCGATGTTGCAGAACCCAAACCCAGCGCTGCCTGAGATTGAGAATGATGAATCAAATACCAATACCGAGACTCTTTCTGTGATTAGAATAAATTTCACTCACCATAGACACGTGAAGATAACCTTTCCATTCCTCAAAACTGTGAGCGTATGGCCTGCCAGGTTTCACTTCGATTCCTGATGTTATACAACAATATGAAAACTTATCACAAACCCAATCGGAATAACAAAAAAATACAAAAGTTCGATTGGAAACAACTCGAATATCCCAATTGATATTGCTGATGAAGTAATCAAAGAAATAAAATATGAAAAAAGACAGTACGACTTACCCCAGAAAACCATTTTCTATCCGTGTCGCTTAGGTCTCCCTGCCAAAAGCATAAACCCAGTGAACAAACTTTATAGTACAAAACCCTAGAAACTAAAAATAAAAAATAAAAAAAAATAAAAAAATAAAAGAAACTATTTTCCCCGGTTTGTTCTATTTTCGATGTGGAGCGGGAATATAATTTTTTTTCCTCGAGCCGCGGGAATCTATTAAATAGTGTTAGTCGTTTTATTTTGGGGAAATGTGGTAATTGATGTTTGATCAAAATAATATTTATATATTTAAAGTTTTTTTTTGTCAAAAATACAACATATTATGTTATAATGGGTCCGTTAAATTCAAACAGAAATTTTAACTGCAAATTATTTACATGTAACTAAATTTAAACTTTGAATATTTTTTCCCAATAAAAAAAAAAGAAATGAGTATATAAATGAATATATTCTTTCAAACATGTTATAATATTGTTTTGTTTAAACATTGAGTATTTTTGCCACCATTTCTCCTTTTATTTTTTCTTTCTTTTTTAGCCTAGATAGTTTCTAACAACGTGAATGAAATCAGCAATTTCGGAACGATCGCTACACTCAAGAATGCGCTTTGGCACGAATCAAGATTTAGAGAAAAAAAATCAACAAAAAATTGGCTACGTAAACCACCTAAAATATAAGAATTGTAAATTAGTCAACCTTTAGTAAATACTTTGTAAATAGTCAACTTGCATACGTGGCAGCCTATTAACTACATTTTTTACATGTTTGGCTGGATTAAATAAGTCTTTTATTAATCTGTTAATAAGTTAACTTGGTTATTTACAAGAAATTAACGAAATGTGGGCTATATCTCAATTCACTATAACCGTGTGGCTATATAACTTAATAAATAGTCAACAGAAGAACCATTCACCATCGAAGACGTTTTACATCGAGCAACGAACTAGGCAGTCGCAGAAGATACGAGCTATTTGGCAAAAAAAATTGGAGTCGTGAAGGGAAATGCTAACCTGTCAAAACCTTTCCAAGGCAGCAACGACAGTAACAGCACCAACATACCTAATTTTCATCAGAACCGAAAAAATAACGATGGAAGACCAAAATCAACAAGATTTTGCCCTCATCATAGATGGAGGGAACAAGTAAATCAAGAATTTGCATCCAGATCTATTACCTAGTGTTCACTTGAAAAATTGGTTACACCTATCTCACGAAGTAATCTGAGTTCCGAATATGCAGCCTTGGGAGTTCTCATGGTCTAGGCGAGACTTTCTCCAAATAAAGACGAATTTATTACAAGAGAGCAATATAAATGAGAGTATTCTTCGGAGCTATATCTAGTTCTTCCTCTTTCCAGAAACTTGAATCTGCCCCTTGGTCTTGTCGATGTCTCTATTTATAGAAGTCTGGGGGGCTTAGCATTTATTAGTGGATGTCGTGGGAGAGTGATATGGATCGTGGGGTGATCAGTCCCACGTCCTATGGCAGTTATTTGATCCCCACTCTCTTTTATGAAGAGTGGGTGGTTATTTGCGCTATCCTCGGTGTTAACCGTTGAGTGAGCGTTTTGATTATTTGTTACACGTGTTTTATTGTCCGACTAGTCTTTTAAACCTATTGTCTTCTCTTCTCTTCGAATTTTTGAGTAATAGGGTCCGCTCCTTGTTAATATGAACGTTTGCTCCTTAACCTTCATGAGTTCTCAGACCTTTGGGTACGAACTCTAGTGCTGGATATCTCTATTCTCGGAATACCGACTAGATCGTTTGATCTCAGCGAATTCTATGAGTAACACCTAGATCAAAGATCCAACAACTTATTGCACACACCACAAGGCTAATGGGCATAAAACAGTGGATTTTAGAGCTATATGATAAATATTGGCGAAGAAGTATGCGGTTGGCGTACTCAAAGAAGTTGAGTTTCCCGAACATGAATCCAGATTCAGGAATGGATACAATTTTCAACAAGATCAATCTCTCAATAAGAGGGAAAGATCGCACGATGAGTTTCACGGGAGATTAGAAAACACCAAGAAAAGACTCGAGCTATTTATGAGAAATTCTCAATTTTGCAAAGAAAGCATCAATTCGATTAAAGCACACCAACGAACTTATTGTCCGACTAGTCTTTTAAACCTATTGTCTTCTCTTCTCTTCGAAGTTCTGAGTAATAAGGTCTGGAATGGATGAACTGGCCATAATTCTTCAGCTCTCCCTCCTTTTAGTGCCAAAATGTTAACCTGAAAAATTGGTTACACCTATCTCACGAAGTAATCTGAGTTCCGAGTATGCAGCCTTGGGAGTTCTCATGGTCTAGGCGAGACTTTCTCCAAATAAAGACGAATCTATTACAAGAGAGCAATATAAATGAGAGTATTCTTCGGAGCTATATCTAGTTCTTCCTCTTTCCAGAAACTTGAATCTGCCCCTTGGTCTTGTCGATGTCTCTATTTATAGAAGTCTGGGGGGCTTAGCATTTATTAGTGGATGTCGTGGGAGAGTGCTATGGATCGTGGGGTGATCAGTCTCACGTCCTATGGCAGTTATTTGATTCCCACTCTCTTTTATGAAGAGTGGGTGGTTATTTGCGCTATCATCGGTGTTAACCGTTGAGTGAGCGTTTTGATTATTTGTTACACGTGTTTTATTGTCCGACTAGTCTTTTAAACCTATTGGCTTCTCTTCTCTTCGAATTTTTGAGTAATAGGGTCCGCTCCTTGTTAATATGAACGTTTGCTCCTTAACCTTCATGAGTTCTCAGACCTTTGGGTACGAACTCTAGTGCTGGATATCTCTATTCTCGGAATACCGACTAGATCATTTGATCTCAGCGAATTCTATGAGTAACACCTAGATCAAAGATCCAACAACTTATTGCACACACCACAAGGCTAATGGGCATAAAACAGTGGATTTTAGAGCTATATGATAAATATTGGTGAAGAAGTATGCGGTTGGCGTACTCAAAGAAGTTGAGCTTCCCGAACATGGATCCAGATTCAGGAATGGATACAATTTTCAACAAGATCAATCTCTCAATAAGAGGGAAAGATTGCACGACGAGTTTCACGGGATATTAGAAAATATCAAGAAAAGACTCGAGCTATTTATGAGAAATTCTCAATTTTGCAAAGAAAGCGTGACTTTTGGGACAGCGAGACATGGGCGCCTAAAGCACACCAACGACGAGCTAAAAATGGGTCGAACTGTTAGGCAACTCGTACTTTCCAGAAGGACGAAATAATCACCTCCAGGGACAGCGAGACATGGGGGCTCGATGCACGCATGATGGCGCACTAGTGTTACTTTTGGCGTATTTGGATGCGAGGTGTCAAGAATGCTGATCGATTATGAGAATTTGGTCGATGTAATCTTCTTAAGAACACTCAAAAGGATGGGCATCAACGAGTCGGAATTGGCTGAGAGAAGCATCGAGCTCACTAGCTTCAATGGCAAAACATCAACTGTAAAAGGATCAAGTAAACTCCAAGCCATCGCAGCCGGAATCAATAAGTTAATGGATTACCTAGTCATGGATTGCCTATCCGCTTCAACATCAATTTAGGAAGGCATTGGATACATTCAATGAAGACATTACCATCGATATAGCATCAATGTATTCAGCTCTCGGGACCAGAATGTGTTTTGGAGATCAAAGGGAATCAACAGGTATCTCGTTCCTACTATATGAGCATGTCCAAAATAAAGAAATGAGTATCAATGATATGTATGATAGAATCATGGGATCGAAAATCTTATAAGTAGTGAGATGGATCGACATTGCATGCTAATGAAGATCGACAAATCACAAACATTTAAGATTAGTTAGTATATCTGAGTCATTAAAGATTTTGTTACGACCTGTCGAATATTGTAAATAATAATTATTATATTTTATTATGTATTAATTAGTAATTACTTAGATATTTATTCCTATTATTTATAGATAGTTCGAGTTGATCCTATTTTTCAATAGTCAATTACAATTGTCAATTTATATCTGTTATGAATGAGAATGAAAATATCTTGCTCAAATATATTTTCCTTTATGGTATCAGAGTTGTGGTTCTCACAACCATGGACGATCGAAACAATAGTGCCACCTCAACAGGTGATTCAACCAAAGCTGTCAGTATAAATATTAACTATATATCTCACTCATCCTCTGAATCCAATCAGAGTCTTTGAATCACCTCTGACAA